>NC_092722.1:190533426-190599879 GCF_047496885.1 Scyliorhinus torazame
GGGGGTGTTGATGGGGGGGGAGGGGGTGTTGATGGGGGGGAGGGGGTGTTGATGGGGGGGAGGGGGTGTTGATGGGGGGGGAGGGGGTGTTGATGGGGGGGAGGGGGTGTTGATGGGGGGGCAGGGGGTGTTGATGGGGGGGGGGAGGGGTGTTGATGGGGGGGGAGGGGTGTTGATGGGGGGGAGGGGGTGTTGATGTGGGGGGGAGGGGGTGTTGATGTGGGGGGGAGGGGGTGTTGATGTGGGGGGGAGGGGGGTGTTGATGGGGGGGAGGGGGTGTTGATGGGGGGGGGTGTGATGGGGGGGGAGGGGGTGTTGATGGGGGGGGAGGGGGTGTTGATGGGGGGGGAGGGGGTGTTGATGGGGGGGGAGGGGTGTTGATGGGGGGGGAGGGGTGTTGATGTGGGGGAGGGGGTGTTGATGGGGGGGGAGGGGG
This sequence comes from Scyliorhinus torazame, assembly GCF_047496885.1. Lineage (NCBI taxonomy): Eukaryota > Metazoa > Chordata > Chondrichthyes > Carcharhiniformes > Scyliorhinidae > Scyliorhinus > Scyliorhinus torazame. Next base: position 190,533,863 of record NC_092722.1, read on the forward strand.
TGTTGATGGGGGGGGGTGTTGATGTGGGGGGGAGGGGGTGTTGATGTGGGGGGAGGGGGTGTTGATGGGGGGGGAGGGGGTGTTGATGTGGGGGGGAGGGGGTGTTGATGTGGGGGGGAGGGGGTGTTGATGTGGGGGGGAGGGGGTGTTGATGTGGGGGGGAGGGGTGTTGATGGGGGGGGAGGGGGTGTTGATGGGGGGGAGGGGGTGTTGATGTGGGGGGGAGGGGGTGTTGATGTGGGGGGGAGGGGGTGTTGATGTGGGGGGGAGGGGGTGTTGATGTGGGGGGGAGGGGGGTTGATGTGTGTGTGTGTGTTTGGGGGGGGGGGCAGTCCGGGCAGATGGTGAACTTACCGCCGGGCGCAGCTGCTTCGCCTCCAGCCGGTCGCCGTGTTGGTCCTCACAGCACGGCCGCAGTGCGCCTGCGCAGCCAGCGCATGAAGGCACGCCGGGGGTTGTAGTGCATGCAGACGTCATGCCAGCGGAGACCGCGTCTGCGCTTCGGCTCCTGTAACTACACTTCCCGTCATCCCCTCTCGCCGGCTCCTGGACTCAGGCATGGTGAATGGCTGGCAGAGTGGCAAGGGAAGAGCAGTGGATCTAGTTGTGTGCTTTCTTAAAGAAAGGATGGGGAGTGGGAAAGGTTGTGGGAATAATACCAAACAATCCACCTTCATCTCACTTAATCACAGGTTCTATCCCACCCAATATCACAGTAAATACTGTTTAGAACTTAATACTCCTGAAACACTTTTCACTGAATCTAATGCATAGAAACAAGCAAATCCCTCTGAACAGAAGTATGTAATGAAATGTTTGTTCCTGGGCAGGGGGTGGTGGATATTGAACAGCAGAGAACAATACAGCCCAGGAACAGGCCCTTTGGCTCTCCAAGCCGGTGCCGTCAATGATGCCTGTCTTAACTAAAACCGTCTGCACTTGCCGGGTCCATATCCCTCTCGTCCCATTCTTTTTTTTTTTTACAAATTTCGAGTACCCAATTATTATTTTTTTCCAATTAAGGGACAATTTAGCATAGCCAATCCACCTGACCTACACATCTTTGGATTGTGGGGGTGAAACCCACGCAGCCACATGGTGAATGTGCTCTATTCCCATTCTATTCATGTATTCATCATGATGCCTCTTAAACGTCGCTGTCGTATCTGCTTCCACCACCTTCTGCACCAGCAGGTTCCAGGCACTCACCACCTTCTTGTGTAAAAAAAAACTTGCCTTGCACGTTGTTGTGAACCACTGTAATAGGAGATGTAAGGTAGGACCTGCACTACAGGTTCGCTGGTAGCTCCTGCCGGCTGGCTCCGCCCAGGGAGAACTGGATAAATATGAATGACCTCCAGTGCCCTGCCATTTCGCCAGCTGCAGCAGGAGGCCACGCATCTGACTGTAATAAAGCCACAGTTATACCAAACTTTAGTCTTTGTGCAATTGATAGTGCATCAATTTACTACGGTCAGATTGTCCACAGCATGGATATCAGAAATAATAATAATAATAATAATCACTTATTGTCACAAGTAGGCTTCAATGAAGTTACTGTGAAAAGCCCCTAGTCACCACATTCCGGCGCCTGTTCAGGGAGGCCGGTACGGGAATTGAACCCGCGCTGCTGGCCTTGTTCTGCATTGCAAGCCAGCTGTTTAGCCCACTGTGCTAAACCAGCCCAATCAGCTGCAGCTGGATCCGCACACGCCCGACGGCAGAAAAGACTTTACTCACTGGCTAGCATGTTTTGACGCCTACATCAATGCTGCGGACCCCGCGCCAACGGAGGCTCAGAAGATAAACATCCTGTACTCCAGACTGAGCTCCAGCGTATTCCCGTTGAGCCAAGACGCCACGAATTACACAAAAGCAATGGAACTTCTTAAGGAACACTACGGGCAGAACGTGAACACGCTCTTCGCCAGGCATGTACTCGCCCCCCGCTCGCAACTACCTGGTGAGTCCATCGAAAACTTCTGGCGGGCCCTAATTCCACTCATCCGGGACTGTGACTGTCAGGCCGTTACGGCCGCCGAACACGCGAACCTCCTCATGCGCGATGCCTTTGTGACGGGGATTGCGTTGGACCGCATCCGAGAACGATTACTGGAAGGGGCTACGCTCGAACTGGTGGAGACGAAAACCTTGGCGCTCTCCATGATGGTCACATCCCATAACGTGCAATCGTACCCCTCCCGCCGCGCTGCCCACCCTTCTACTCCTTCCTACCCCTCCTGGACCCCGCCGACGACCTCCTCAGCCAGGTCCCTGCCTTCCCAATACGCCTGCACCGCACGCCGATCCGCGCACCCTGGGGGTCCCCACTGCTACTTCTGCGGTCAGCAGAAGCACGCCCGCCAACACTGCCCCGCCCGCACTGCAGTTTATAAAGCCTGCAGTAAAAAGGGCCACTTCGCGGTTGTGTGCCAGGCCCGCGCAGTCGCTGTGATCGCCCCCTCCCCCACGCCAGACGCACAATGGGAGCCGCCATCTTCTCCTCGCAGGTCCATGTGCGATCAATGGGCGCCGCCATCTTGTCCCCCTTCGACCACGTGTGCCCCATGGGTGCCGCCATCTTGTCCCGACCCCGCAATGTGCGCACCATGGGCGCCGCCACCTTGTCCCCCACAGGGTCTCCGGACATCCCGACATCGGAACCGCACACGCTCGCCACCTGAAGCATCTGACAGCTACCCGCAGCTCGCTTATATGACGCTGGACCAATCTCGCCCGCACAACCTGGCCACCGCGTCGACGACGGTGAAAATCAACGGCCACACGACCTCGTGCCTGCTGGACTCCGGGAGCACCGAAAGCTTCGTACACCCAGATACGGTAAGGCACTGCTCCCTCGCAGTCCACCCTGCCAATCAAAGGATCTCCCACTCTATCCCAATCCGAGGCTTCTGTACAGTCGCCCTCACTGTCCAGGGCGTAGAATTTAGTAACTTCCGCCTCTATGTCCTTCCTAATCTCTGCGCTGCACTCATTTTGGGTCTGGACTTCCACTGCAACCTCCAGAGCCTCACCCTCAAATTCGGTGGGCCCTTACCCCCCTTACCGTTTGCGGCCTCGCAAAGGTGGATGCCCCCTCCCTTTTTGCCAATCTAACTGCGGATTGCAAGTCCATTGCCACTAGGAGCAGACGGTACAGCACCCAGGACAAGACCTTCATCAGGTCCGAAGTCCAGCAGCTGCTTAAGGTGGGTGTTATCGAGGCCAGCAACAGCCCCTGGAGAGCCCAAGTGGTAGTGGTTAAAACTGGAGAGAAATACAGGATGGTCATGGACTACAGCCAGACCATCAATCGGTACACGCAGCTCGATGCGTATCCACTCCTACACATATCTGATATGGTCAATCAGTACCGGGGGTGCAGTACCGGGCCCTCTCAACAATTGACCTGAAATCCGCCTACCACCAGCTACCCATCTGGAAGTCGGACCGGCCATACACGGCTTTCGAGGCGGACGGTCGCCTCTACCACTTCACAAATGGGGTCTAGGTCTTCCAAAGGGAGATGGACGGTTTGCGGGCCACCTTTCCGTACTTAGATAATGTCACCATCTGCGGCCATGACCAGCAGGACCACGATGCCAACCTCGATAAATTCCTCTGCACTGCCACTCTTCTCAACCTTACCTATAACAAAGAGAAGTGTGTGTTCAGCACGACCCGGTTAGCCATTCTCAGCTATGTAGTCCAAAATGGACTTCTCGGGCCCGACCCCGACCGCATGCCCCAAGGCCCTCAAACGCTGCCTGGGGTTCTTTTCCTACTACACCCAGTGGTTCCCAAGCTATGCGGACAAGGCCCGCCTGTCATAATATACACCAGTATATCATGGTGCAGACACACACACTGATGGACACACAGCAAAACCAATCAACACACACAAAAGCACAGCCAATCACCAGTTAGAGCACACTCAGTATAAAGACAGAGGGCATCAGTTTTCCCGCTCATTTGGGATGCAGCCTCCTAGAAGGACAGAGCTTACAGCTTACAACACAGATCTTCACCATGTGCTGAGTGCATAGACTGGTTAGGACAGGCATAGGTCTTTAGTTTAATCTAACATCGTGTTAGCCCACAGTGAAAGTATGTTCAACAGTTTCTAACTTAATAAAATAGTGTTGTACTATTACAAGTGTTGGTGGCCTGTATGTGTTCCACGGATCCAGAGCACCCAACACACATGGTACCAGTTGTTGAGGGATGTTAGAACTTCTTAGACCTACCTGCAAGTGATCTGCCTTCCACCAGCATACAGTCATCCTGCAAAATGGACAGCGTCCGCCCCCCCGCATCACCGGTAACATAGAACATAGAACATAGAACAATACAGCGCAGTACAGGCCCTTCGGCCCACGATGTTGCACCGAAACAAAAGCCATCTAACCTACACTATGCCATTATCATCCATATGTTTATCCAATAAACTTTTAAATGCCCTCAATGTTGGCGAGTTCACTACTGTAGCAGGTAGGGCATTCCACGGCCTCACTACTCTTTGCGTAAAGAACCTACCTCTGACCTCTGTCCTATATCTATTACCCCTCAGTTTAAAGCTATGTCCCCTCGTGCTAGCCATTTCCATCCGCGGGAGAAGGCTCTCACTGTCCACCCTATCTAACCCCCTGATCATTTTGTATGCCTCTATTAAGTCTCCTCTTAACCTTCTTCTCTCCAACGAAAACAACCTCAAGTCCATCAGCCTTTCCTCATAAGGTTTTCCCTCCATACCAGGCAACATCCTGGTAAATCTCCTCTGCACCCGCTCCAAAGCCTCCACGTCCTTCCTATAATGCGGTGACCAGAACTGCACGCAATACTCCAAATGCGGCCGTACCTAGGGGCCAACTGGAAGATATTCAAACAACGCTTCCAGCTCTACCTGGAAGCCACAGACCGGGAAGCTGCCTCAGACACCAGGAAGATCGCTCTCTTCCTATCCACGGCCGGGGACCATGCCATCCACATTTTCAATTCTCTCACCTTTGCTGATTGGTGAAGATAAATCAAAATTCAAGACGGTCCTTAAGTTTGACAGTCACTGCGACATCGAGGTGAATGAAAGTTTCGAGCGCTATGTATTCCAACAGCGTTTGCAGGGTAAGGGTGAACCTTTCCAGTCCTTTCTCACCCACCTCCGCATCCTTGCGCAGCCCTGTAATTACGGGTCCACCTCCGACTCCATGATACGCGACCAGAGACTGGGAGGTTCCTGGACCGAAGGGCCAGTAGGATGGTCTTCCAGACTGTTCCGTTCTCCCTCTCTACCTGGCCGTTACCCCGGGGGTTGTAACTGGTCGTCCTGCTCGAGGCGATGCCTTTGCTGAGCAGGAATTGACGCAGTTCGTTGCTCATAAAGGAGGATCCCCTATCACTGTGAATGTATGCAGGGGAACCGAACAGTGTAAAAATACTCTGGAGGGCCTTGATGACGGTGGTCCTGGTCATGTCGGGGCAGGGGATGGCGAATGGGAACCGGGAGTATTCGTCAATCACATTCAGGAAATACGTGTTGCGGTCGGTGGAGGGGAGGGGGCCTTTGAAGTCCATACTGAGGCGTTCAAAGGGACGGGAAGCCTTTATCAGATGCGCTTTCTCTGGCCGGTAGAAGTGCCGTTTGCACTTCCCGCAGATTCGGCAGTCCCTGGTGACAGTCCTGACCTCCTCGATGGAGTAGGGCAGGTTGCGGGTCTTAATGAAATTAAAGAAACGAGTGACCCCCGGGTGGCAGAGGTCCTCGCGGAGGGCTCGGAGGCGGTCCACTTGTGCGGTGGCACAAGTGCTGCAGGACAGGGCATCAGGAGGTTCGTTTAGCTTCCCCGGACGGTACAAGATCTCGCAGTTGAAGGTGGAGAGTTCTATCCTCCACCGCAAGATCTTGTCGTTTTTAATCTTGCCCCGCTGCGCATTATCGAACATGAAGGCAACCGACCGTTGGTCCGTGAGGAGAGTGAATCTCCTGCCGGCCAGGTAATGCCTCCAGTGCTGCACAGCTTCTACTATGGCCTGGGCCTCCTTTTCGACTGAGGAATGGCGAATTTCGGAAGCATGGAGAGTGCGGGAGAAGAAAGCCACGGGCCTGCCCGCTTGGTTGAGGGTGGCCGCCAGAGCTACGTCGGACGCGTCGCTCTCGACCTGGAAGGGGAGGGACTCGTCGATGGCGTGCATCATGGCCTTTGCAATGTCTGCTTTGATGTGGCAGAAGGCCTGGCGGGCCTCCGTCGACAGGGGGAAGGTTGTGGACTGGATCAGGGGTCGAGCCTTGTTTGCGTAATTAGGGACCCATTGTGCATAATAGCTAAAGAAGCCGAGGCAGCGCTTTAGGGCCTTGGGGCAGTGAGGGAGGGGGAACTCCATAAGGGGGCGCATGCGTTCAGGGTCGGGGCCTATGACTCCATTTTGCACTACGTAGCCTAGGATGGCTAGACGGTCATTGCATAAACACATTTATCCTTATTGTAGGTCAGATTAAGGATATTTGCGGGTCTGGAGAAATTTTCGGAGGTTGGTGTCGTGGTCCTGCTGGTCATTGCCGCAGATGGTGACGTTGTCAAGATACGGGAACGTTGCGCGTAAGCCGTACCAGTCAACCATTCGGTCCATCTCACGTTGGAAGACCGAGACCCCGTTTGTGACACCGAAGGGAACCCTTAAAAAGTGATAGAGCCGCCCATCTGCTTCGAAGGCAGTGTATTGGCGGTCCCCATGACGGAGGGGCAGCTGGTGGTAGGCAGACTTGAGATCCACCGTGGAGAAAACCTTGTACTGCGCAATCCTATTTACCAGGTCGGCTATACGGGGGAGAGGGTACGCGTCCAGTTGCGTAAACCTGTTGATGGTCTGGCTGTAATCAATGACCATCATATGCTTCTCCCCGGTCTTTACCACCACTACTTGAGCCCTCCAGGGGCTGTTGCTCGCTTCGATGACCCCTTCCTTCAGCAGCCTTTGGACCTCGGACCTGATGAAGGTCCGGTCCTGGGCACTGTACCGTCTGCTCCTGGTGGCGACGGGTTTGCAATCCGGGGTGAGGTTCGCAAACAGGGAAGGCGGGTCGACCTTAAGGGTCGCGAGGCCGCAGACAGTAAGGGGGGGTATAGGGCCGCCAAATTTAAAGGTCAGGCTTTGTAGGTGGCACTGGAAATCCAGCCAAAGAAGGGTGGCTGCGCGGAGGTGCGGCAGAACGTACAGGTGGAAATTGCGGAATTCCCTGCCTTGGACAGTGAGGTTCGCTAGGCAGAACCCTTTTATCTCCACTGCGTGTGACCCGGAGGCCAGGGAGATCCGTTGCTTTACGGGATGGGTGACAAGAGAACAGCGCCTTACTGTGTCGGGGTGGACAAAGCTTTCCGTGCTCCCAGAGTCGATCAGGCACGACGCCACGTGGCCGTTGATGGCGATCGTTGTGGTGGCTTTCGCTGGCGTCCAGGGCCGACTCTGGTCCAGGGTAACGGAGGCCAGCTGCAGCTGAGGCCCCATCCAAGATGGCGTCAGCCACGGGTCGCACATGGAGTCCGGGGATGCCAAAGATGGCGGCGGCGAGGGACAAACTGGCGGCGCCCGCCCATCCAGCGTGGTGGCCGGGGGGCAAAATGGCCACGGCCGTGGGTCGCACGTTGCCTGGGGATAGAAGGGCGGCGGTGGGCCTTGGACGGAAGGGACCTGAAAAAAAGGCTGCCGATAGTCGCTGGCGACCGCTGCCATGGCGCGGGCCTGGCAGACCGCGACAAAGTGGCCTTTCTTGCCGCACCCTTTGCAGGTGGCGGTGCGGGCCGTGCAGCGCGCGCGGATGATTCGTCTGGCCGCAGACGAAGCTGCGTTGGCCGGCGGTGAAAACGGGCCGTCTTGCCGCGCAGGCCTGCGGGGTTAGCGGGAAAGTCTGGGGGGCTGCCGTGATGGGGTGCCCCGCAGCCCAGGGGGGCGCCGTGCGCCCGGGAGCAAAAGCCAGTGCGTTTTTGTACGCAACGTCCATGGACCCTGCCAGGGCCCGTGCCTCAGTGAGGCCCAGTGTGTCCATTTCAAGGAGTCTTCTGCGGATGTCGGGGGAAGTCATACCTGGCACGAAAGCATCCCGAATTAAAAGTTCCGTGTGCTCGTTCCCCGTAACTGCTGGGCAGCCACAGTTTCGGCCCAGCACTAGTAGTGCCCGATAGAAGTCTTCCAGTGTTTCTTCTGGGTTCTGCCTTCTAGTTGCCAGCAGGTGACGGGCGTAGACCTGGTTCAGCGGACAGATGTAATGTCCTTCGAGCAGCACAGGAGTGCAGACTCGATGGGCCGAATGGCCTCCTTCTGCACTGTAAATTCTATGTATGTCTATGACACCAAGCTGAAGTTGATATTAGTATAGGTGGCTAAAACCTTGGCCACATATAAAACATACGTTTTATGGACCATCTTAAAAGAAGAGGGGGTGGAAAGGCGGAGGCACTTAGGAAGGGAATTCCTTTGGGCTTCCGACTCTGGCCTCCTGCGCACTCTTCACAGCTACACCAGCCTTTATACAACATCCCAATCACAGGAACCTCGTGTAGCGCACAATGACTTACGAGAGAGACGAGAAGTGATGAAGTCGATTGAGGCTTTATTAAGCGAGACTTGTCCCCAGCAGTTCAGCAACAGAATGAAGCGGCGGGGAGAAGCTCGGGTTCTTATACTCCGCCTTCAGGGCGGAGCCAGGAGTCAACAGCCAACCAGGACCCGGGATCTGTCAGCCAATAGCATCACGGCTTCACAGTCCCACATGACCCCTAATACATACCACCACATTCACCCCTTGTTAAAAAGGAACCCGGCGGGTTGGTGGTTCGCATGGTGGTAGGGGTTTACAAGGCTGGTCCTAGGAGGAAAATTTCGGACATGTTACTACAGTTTTAGCCCTACACTGGGCTATGTACAAACTATTTACAATATTAGTAAGAGAAAAAAATTGTTTTTTTTGTTACAATCCAACAACATTCTTGGTGTCACGCGGATGCCACGAGTCGAGCGGGCGGTCTGGTCTTCCTCGTCGATCGCCTCAGCCCCGGTGGTGGTGCAGGTGCTTGTTCCGGCGTTGTCGTCTCCGGGAGCATTTCGGTGTTCGTTCCTGTTTCACTCCTGGGCGGGCACGGGAGGAGGACCGATCCTCCCGGGAAGGGGGCGGTCGCGGGGTGCGCCGGTGGTAGGGAGGGGATGATCGGTGTCGGGGGGGTGTGTGTGTTGCCGGCGGGCGCCAGGTCCCGCAGTGAGACCGTGTCCTGTCGGCCGTCGGGATACGCCACGTAGGCGTACTGCGGGTTCGCGTGGAGAAGGTGAACCCTCTCGACCAACGGGTCCAATTTGTGCGCCCGCACATGTTTCCGGAGCAAGATGGGTCCTGGGGCCGCCAGCCAGGTCGGCAGTGACGTTCCGGAGGAGGACTTCCTGGGGAAGACAAGGAGGCGCTCATGAGGCGTTTGGTTAGTGGTGGTACACAGCAGCGACCGGATGGAGTGGAGAGCATCCGGGAGTACCTCCTGCCACCAGGAAACTGGGAGATCCCTGGACTGTAGGGCCTGCAGGACGGTCTTCCAGACCGTGCCGTTCTCCCTCTCTACTTGCTCGTTCCCCCGGGGGTTGTAGCTGGTCGTCCTGCTCGAGGCTATGCCCTTGCTGAGCAGGAACTGGCGCAGCTCGTCACTCATGAAGGAGGACCCCCTGTCGCTATGGATATATGCGGGGCAACCGAACAGTGTGAATATGGTGCCAAGGGCTTTAATGACTGTGGCCGCTGTCATGTTGGGGCAGGGGATGGTGAAGGGGAAACGAGAGTACTCGTCCACCACGTTCAGGAAGTATGCGTTGCGGTCGGTGGAGGGGAGGGGCCCTTTGAAATCCAAACTGAGGCATTCAAAGGGGCGGGAAGCCTTGATCAAGTGCGCTCTATCCGGCCTGAAAAAGTGCGGTTTGCACTCTGCGCAGATGTGGCAGTTCCTGGTGACTGTACGGACCTCCTCCACAGAGTAGGGGAGGTTGCGGGTCTTTATGAAATGGTAGAACCGAGTGACCCCCGGGTGGCAGAGGTCCTCGTGGAGGGCTTGGAGGCGGTCTATTTGTGCGTTGGCACATGTGCCGCGGGATAGGGCATCGGACGGCTCGTTCAGCTTTCCGGGACGGTACAAGATCTCGTAGTTGAAGGTGGAGAGCTCGATCCTCCACCTTAAGATCTTGTCATTTTTAATTTTGCCCCGCTGTGCATTATCGAACATGAAGGCTACCGACCGTTGGTCAGTGAGGAGAGTGAATCTCCTGCCGGCCAGGTAATGCCTCCAATGTCGCACAGCTTCCACTATGGCTTGGGCTTCCTTTTCCACTGAGGAGTGGCGGATTTCTGAGGCGTGGAGGGTTCGGGAGAAAAAGGCCACGGGTCTGCCCGCTTGGTTAAGGGTGGCCGCCAGAGCTACGTCGGATGCGCCGTTCTCGACCTGGAAGGGGAGGGACTCGTTGATGGCGCGCAACGTGGCCTTTGCGATGTCCGCTTTGATGCAGCTGAAGGCCTGGCGAGCCTCTGTCGACAGGGGGAAGGTAGTGGTCTGTATTAGCGGGCGGGCCTTGTCTGCATACTGGGGGACCCACTGGGCGTAATATGAAAAGAACCCCAGGCAACGTTTCAGGGCTTTGGAGCAGTGGGGGAGGGGAAATTCCATAAGGGGGCGCATGCGTTCGGGGTCGGGGCCTATTATCCCATTGCGCACTACGTATCCCAGGATGGCCAACCGGTTTGTGCTAAAAATGCACTTGTCCTCGTTGTATGTGAGGTTCAGGGCGTTAGCGGTCTGGAGGAATTTTTGGAGGTTGGCGTCGTGGTCCTGCTGGTCGTGGCCGCAGATGGTTACGTTGTCGAGATACAGGAACATGGCCTGCAACCCGTGCTGGTCAACCATTCGGTCCATCTCCCGTTGGAAGACTGAGACCCCGTTCGTGACACCAAATGGGACCCTTAGGAAGTGGTATAGACGCCCGTCTGCCTCGAAGGCTGTGTACTTGCGGTCACCTGGGCGGATGGGGAGCTGGTGGTAGGCGGACTTGAGGTCCACGGTGGAGAAAACCTTATACTGGGCAATCCGATTTACCATGTCGGATATGCGGGGGAGAGGGTACGCATCTCGCTGTGTGTACCTGTTGATGGTCTGGCTATAGTCTATGACCATCCTTTGCTTCTCCCCGGTCTTTACTACTACCACCTGGGCTCTCCAGGGACTATTGCTGGCCTTGATTATGCCTTCCTTCAGCAACCGCTGGACTTCCGACCGAATAAATATCCGGTCCTGGGCGCTGTACCGTCTGCTCCTAGTGGCGACTGGTTTGCAATCCGGGGTGAGGTTTGCAAACGAGGACGGCGGTTCAACCTTGAGAGTTGCGAGGCCGCAGATAGTGAGTGGGGGTATTGGGCCGCCGAATTGAAATGTTAGGCTCTGCAGGTTACACTGGAAATCTAATCCCAGTAATGTGGGCGCGCAGAGTTGGGGAAGGACGTAGAGCCTGTAGTTTTTAAACTCCCTCCCTTGCACCGTTAGGTTCGCGATGCAGAACCCTTTGATCTCTACGGAGTGGGATCCTGCAGCTAGGGAAATCTTTTGCGGACTTGGATGGATAGTCAGAAAACAGCGTCTTACCGTGTCTGGGTGAATGAAACTTTCGGTGCTCCCGGAGTCGATCAAGCATGATGTCTCGTGTCCGTTGACCAGCACCGTTGTTGTCGTCGTCTGGAGCGTCCGGGGCCGTGATTGATCCAGAGTCACCGAAGCCAGTCGTGGTAGTAGTGTCGCGGCGTCTTCTTCGGACCCCGTGGAGCCGTCGATGCTGGGGTCCTTTGTTGTCATCCAAGATGGCGGCGTCCATGAATCGCACGCGGCCGGGGGTGGACAAAATGGCCGCCCCCATGGATCGCACGTGGTCGGGGGTGGACAAAATGGCCGCCCCCATGGATCGCACGTGGTCGGGGGTGGACAAAATGGCCGCCCCCATGAATCGCACGTGGCTGGGGGCCACAAGACGGCAGCGCCCATCGTCCCCTCGTGGTGCCCGGGACCCAAAATGGCGGCACCCGCGGGTCACACATGGGGCGCTGCGGGGGTTGGGGAGCGTTTGGGCTATGCTGGGCTCGTTCTTCTCCGGGGATTGCGGCGACCCCCCGGGACCGGCACACAGCCGCATAATGGCCCTTCTTGCCGCAGCTTTTATAAATAGCTGCGCGGGCCGGGCAGCGCTGCCGGGGGTGTTTCGCTTGCCCGCAGAAATAGCAGCGGGCCCCCCCGGGATGGTCTGGCGCTTTAACCGCGCAAGCTTGCGGGGGGGGGGTTGTCGCAACGGGGGTCCACGGAGCCCAAGGGGCTGCCGGCGGTCGGGGCCGTAGGCGCGGGCGTTTTGCGAGGCCACATCTTGGGAAGCTGCAATGGCCCGTGCCTCTGAGAGTCCTAACTACTCTCTTTCTAAAAGTCTTTGGCGGATTTGGGGAGAGTTCATACCTGCCACAAAAGCATCGCGAATTAGCATGTCCGTGTGTTCGATCGCGTTCACCGGCGGGCAGCTGCAGCCCCATCCCAAAATTAGCAGCGCGGCGTAGAATTCTTCTAGCGATTCTCCGGGACTTTGCCGTCTCGTTGCGAGTTGGCAGCGCGCGTAGACCTGGTTCACGGGGCGGACGTAGATGCTCTTCAGTAATGCGAGCGCCGTCGGGAAATCCTCTGCGTCTTCTATGAGAGGGTAAATTTCCGGGCTTACCCTCGAATGCAGGACCTGCATTTTCTGGTCTTCTGTGGTCCGGCCGGGGGCCGTTCGGAGGTAGCCTTCAAAACATGCTTGCCAGTGTTTAAATACTGCTGCCGAGTTCGCTGCATGGGGGCTGATCCGCAGGCATTCCGGGGCGATCCGGAGCTCCATAGTCCTTTAAGCTCGCTTAATAAATTGTAGCGCACAATGACTTACTTGAGAGACGAGAAGTGATGAAGTCGATTGAGGCTTTATTAAGCGAGACTTGTCCCCAGCAGTTCAGCAACAGAATGAAGCGGCGGGGAGAAGCTCGGGTTCTTATACTCCGCCTTCAGGGCGGAGCCAGGAGTCAGCAGCCAACCAGGACCCGGGATCTGTCAGCCAATAGCATCACGGTTTCACAGTCCCACATGACCCCTAATACATACCATCACACCTCGTGCACAAACCACCTTCCTTCCTGCATTTAAAGGTTTCCTTCTTTTCACTCACTCTTCTCACCATCTCCTGTGTGAAATGCGATGGGACATTCTGTTACATTAAAAGGGACCTGATCTCCAGCAGGGGAACAGAGTTACAAAAAGAGATGGAGAGAAGCTTGGGCTTTTCAGCCTTTTGAAAGGAGGCAACTGAGAGATGACCATACCGAGGTGTTAAAGATATACAGCAACATAAACAGTAAATCTGAGACACTGGTTCAAATTAAAGAGTAACGAGGGGTCACAGGTCCAAACAAGGGTCATATGAAATGGACATCAACAAATCAGTTAACATTTTTCATTATCAAAAAATTTACAGTGCAGAAGGAGGCCATTCGGCCCATCGAGTCTGCACCGGCTCTTGGAAAGAGCACCCTCCCCAAGGTCCACACCTCCACCCTATCCCCATAACCCAGTAACCCCACCCAACACTAAGGGCAATTTTGGACACTAAGGGCAATTTAGCACGGCCAATCCACCTAACCTGCACATCTTTGGACTGTGGGAGGAAACCGGAGCACCCGGAGGAAACCCACGCAGACACGGGGAGGACGTGCAGTCTCCGCACAGACAGTGACCCAAGCCGGGAATCGAACCTGGGACCCTGGAGCTGTGAAGCAATTGTGCTAACCATTGTGCTACCGTGCTGCCCCTACTTTATTGCTTGTTATTTTAACATGCACAAAGTCACAATGATGTCTCAGTAGATGGCACTCCCACCTCTGTGTCAGAAGGTTTTTTAAAAAATATATTTATTCAAATTTTTCAACAAATTTTCAACAAAAAGAAAGAAACAAGAACACAACAATCAGAAATTATACATTGGATTTCCCCCAGATACAATAACCCCCCATATAACATTTAAAAACACAAATAGGGAATCCCCCCCCCACCTTCACCCAAACGCCACCCCAAAAGAATCCCCCCTCCCACCCTTGGGCTGCTGCTGACCTCCTCCTAACACTCCGCGAGATAGTCTAGGAACGGTTGCCACCGCCTGAGGAACCCCTGCACAGACCCGCGCAAGGCAAACTTTATCCTCTCCAGCTTGATGAACCCAGCCTTGTCATTGATCCAAGCTTCCACACTGGGGGGCATCGCATCCTTCCATAACAGCAAAATCCTCCGCCGGGCTACCAGGGACGCAAAGGCCAGAATACCGGCCTCTTTCGCCTCCTGCACTCCCGGCTCGTCCGATACCCCAAATAATGCCAACCCCCAGCTCGGTTTGACCCGGGCGTTCACCACCTTGCACATAGTCCTCGCCAAACCCCTCCAAAACCCATCCAGTGCCGGGCACGACCAGAACATATGGACGTGATTTGCCGGGCTCCCAGAGCACCTCCCACATCTGTCCTCCACCCCAAAGAACCTACTCAACCTCGCCCCTGTCATATGCGCTCTGTGAGTAACTTTGAACTGTATTAGGCTGAGCCTGGCGCAAGAGGAGGAAGAATTAACCCTACTCAGGGTATCAGCCCACAGACCCTCATCTATCTCCTCCCCAAGCTCCTCCTCCCACTTGCCCTTTAACTCCTCCACCGGGGCCTCCTCCTCTTCCTTCAGCTCCTGGTAAATCGCTGAAACCTTGCCTTCTCCAACCCATACACCCGAAATCACCCTGTCCTGAATCCCGCGTGCTGTTAGCAGTGGGAATTCCCTCACCTGCCGCCTCACAAACGCCCTCACTTGCATGTACCTGAAAGCGTTTCCCAGGGGTAGCCCAAACTACTCCACCAGCGCCCCGAGGCTCGCAAACATCCCATCGACGAGCCCGATGCCAGCTCCGAAACCCCCATCCATCCTTCCCGGGAATCCTCCCGAATCAGGGACCAAACCGAGGCTCCCACCTCGCCCCTGTGTCGCCTCCACTGCCCCCAGATCTTCAGCGTCGCCGCCACCACCGGACTCGTGGTGTACCTTGTCGGCGAGAGCGGCAGCGGTGCCGCCACCAGCGCCCTCAGGCTCGTGCCCACACAGGCCACCCCCCCTCTCCCTCCATTACCCACTTACGGATCATCGCCACATTGGCTGCCCAATAATAACCACACACATTCAGCAGTGCCAGCCCCCCCCCCCCACTGTCCCTGCTACGCTCCAGAAACACTCTCTTCACCCTCAGGGTCTTATTCGCCCACACAAATCCCATGATGCTCCTGCTTACCCATTTGAAAAAGGCCTTGGGGCTCATAATGGGAAGGCACTGGAAGACAAAGAGAAACCTCGGGAGGACCGTCATTTTGACCGACTGCACCCTACCCGCTAGCGAGAGTGGCAGCATATCCCATCTTTTAAAATCCTCCTCCATCTGCTCCACCAACTGCGTCAAATTGAGTTTGTGCAGGGCCCCCCAACTCCTAGCTACTTGGATCCCTAGGTACCGAAAGCTCCTTTCCGCCCTCTTCTGCGGTAGCTCATCTATCCCCCTTCCCTGGTCCCCTGAATGCACCATAAAGTGCTCAATCTTCCCTATGTTGAGTTTATACCCCGAAAAGTCCCCAAACTCCCTAAGGATCCGCATGACCTCCACCATCCCCTCCACTGGATCCGCCACATACAACAACAGGTCGTCGGCATACAACGACACCCGGTGTTCCTCTCCCCCCCGGACCAGTGCCATGACCAGTGGCTCAATTGCCAGTGCAAACAACAAGGGGGATAAGGGGTACCCCTGCCTCGTCCCCCGGAACAGCCGAAAGTACTCCGATCTCCGCCGGTTCGTAGCCACACTCGCCACTGGTGCTCCATAAAGCAGCCTGACCCAACTGATGAACCCCTCCCCGAACCCAAACCTCCGCAACACTTCCCAAAGATACTCCCACTCCACCCAATCAAAGGCCTTCTCCGCGTCCATAGCTGCCACTACCTCCGCTTCCCCCTCCACCGAGGGCATCATAATCACATTGAGGAGCCTCCGAACATTTGTATTTAGCTGCCTACCCTTCACAAATCCCGTCTGGTCCTCATGAATCACCCCCGGGACACAGTCCTCAATTCTCATAGCCAGCACCTTCGCCAGCAACTTAGCATCAACATTGAGGAGCGAGATCCGTCTATACGACCCACATTGCAATGGATCCTTGTCACGCTTCAAGATCAAAGAAATCAGCGCCCTGGACATTGTCGGGGGCATGGTCCCCCCCTCCCTCGCCTTATTAAAAGTCCTCACTAGCAACGGGCCTAGCAGGTCCACGTATTTCCTGTAGAATTCAACCGGGAACCCATCCGGCCCCGGGGCCTTCCCCGACTGCATGCTCCCCAATCCTTTAACCAGCTCCTCCAGCCTAATAGGCACCCCCAAACCAGCCACCTCCTCCTCCTCCACCCTTGGGAACCTCAGCTGATCTAGGAATCGTAGCATCCCCTCCTCCCCCGCTGGGGGCTCAGACCTGAACAGATCCCCATAGAAGTCCCTAAATACCTCGTTTATTCTCACCGCACTCCGCACCGTATTCCCCCCTCTATCCTTAACTCCACCAATCTCCCTCGCTGCCTCCCTCTTACGAAGCTGATGTGTCAGCATCCGACTCGCCTTTTCCCCATACTCATACGTCACCCCCTGCGCTTTCCTCCACTGTGCCTCTGCTTTCCCCGTGGTCAACAGGTCGAATTCCGTCTGGAGGTTCCGTCGCTCCCTAAGTAGCCCCTCCTCAGGGGCCTCTGCATACCTCCTGTCCACCCTTAAAATCTCCCCCACCAACTTCTCCCTCTCCTCTCTCTTCTCCCTGTGGGCCCTAATGGAGATTAGCTCTCCCCTGACCACCGCCTTCAAAGCCTCCCAGACTACCCCCACCTGCACCTCCCCGTTGTCGTTGGCCTCCAAATATCTTTCAATACACCCCCGCACACCCCCTCATCCACCAGCAGTCCCACATCAAGGCGCCACAGAGGGCGCTGGTCCCTCTCCTCCCCCAACTCCAGCTCCACCCAGTGCAGGGCGTGGTCCGAGATGGCTATGGCCGAATATTCCGTTCCCTCCACTTTCGGGATTAGCGCCCTACTCAAAATGAAAAAATCTATCCGGGAGTAGGCTCTATGGACGTGGGAAAAGACGGGAAATTCTCTGGCCAGTGGCCTGGCAAACCTCCATGGATCCACTCCCCCCATCTGGTCCATAAACCCCCTGAGCACCTTGGCCGCAGCCGGCCTCTTACCCGTCCTGGACCTAGAGCGGTCCAGTGCTGGGTCCAGCACCGTGTTAAAGTCCCCCCCCCCCATTATCAAGCTTCCTACCTCCAGATCCGGAATCCGACCGAGCACGCGTTTCATAAATCCGGCATCATCCCAATTCGGGGCATATACATTTACCAGTACCACCCGCACCCCCTGCAACCTACCACTCACCATCACATATCGACCTCCATTATCCACTACAATATTCAGTGCCTCGAACGACACCCGCTTCCCCACCAGGATTGCAACCCCTCTGTTCTTCGCATCCAGCCCTGAAAGAAAGACCTGCCCGACCCATCCCTTTCTCAGCCTAAACTGATCTGCCACCTTCAGATGTGTCTCCTGAAGCATGACCACGTCTGCCTTCAGTCCCTTTAAGTGCGCGAACACCCGGGCCCTCTTGACCGGCCCGTTCAGGCCCCTCACATTCCAAGTTATCAGCTGGATCTGGGGGGCTACTCGCCCGCCTCCCCCTGCCGACTAGCCATCTCCTTTTCTAGGCCAGCCACGGGCCCGCGCCTCCCGCACCCTCCAGTCCCCCAGGCGGCGGACCCCCGCCCCGACTACCTCTCCTACTTCCAGCTCCCCTTTGGCCAATGCAGCAGCAATCCAGTTCCCCCCTTCCCTCCCTCTCCCCCGCTAGATCCTCGTCTAGCCATTTTGCTCCCCCCATGACACTCCCGTAAGTCAGCTGACCCCTGCCTCTCCCGCCATTCCATCGACCCCCCAGTGTGAGAATCCCCCCACCCCTTGGCAGTCAGTGTGCGCTCCTCTCCAGCACCACCCCCCCCCCCCCCCGCTCCGCCCCCATCCTTCCCTAACGCGGGAAAAAGCCCGCGCTTCCCTGAGCCGGCCCCGCCCCATCTGGCGCAGCTCCTTTTTGCGGCCTTACCCCAACTCCCCATCCCCGGGCCTCCACCCCCCCCCCCCTCTTCCTCCGTGGGGCCCTGCCCCTCCAACACCGATGCCCGCACTCTCCCACAGCCCCCACATCAAATCCAATCACCCATCCCCACCCAGCACTCAAACAAAATGAACATTCCCCAAACGCAGTAAACACAGTAAACATCTCCCCACGACGAACCCGCACTTTGAGTCCAACTTTTCAGTCTGTATAAAGTTCCATGCCTCATCAGGCGTTTCAAAATAGTGGTGCCGATCTTGGAACGTGACCCACAATCGCGCTGGCTGCAGTATCCCGAACTTCACCCCCTTCCGATGGAGCACCGCCTTAACCCGGTTGAAACCAGCCCTCTTCTTAGCCACCTCCGCACTCCAGTCCTGGTAGATTCGGATCTCCGTGTTCTCCCACCTACTGCTCCGCTCTTTTTTGGCCCATCTCAGGACACACTCTCTGCCAATAAAGCGGTGGAACCTCACCACTACAGACCTTGGCGGCTCGTTGGCTTTGGGTCTCCTTGCCAGGACCCGATGAGCCCCATCCAGCTCCAGGGGCCTCGGAAAAGCTCCCGCGCCCATCAGCGAATTGAGCATCGTGCTCATATATGCCCCGGCATCGAGCCCCTCCACTCCTTCAGGGCGACCCAGAATCCGAAGATTCTTCCTCCTCGACCTATTCTCCAGGTCCTCGAATTTTTCCACCCATCTCTTGTGCAGCGCCTCGTGCGCCTCCACCTTCAACCGCCAGGCCCAAGATCTCGTCCTCATTCTCCGAGGCTTTTTGCCGCACCTCCCGGATTGCCGCCCCTTGGGCCTTCTGGGTCTCCACAAGCTTCTCAATCGCCGCCTTCATTGGCGGCAGCATTTCTGTCCTCAGCTCCTCAAAGCAGCGTTCAAGAAACGCCTGCTGCTCCTACGACCACGCTGCTTGTTCTCCACCCGCCGCCATCTTGCTTTTCCTCCCTCACACTTTTCGCTGCACCAGGATCACTTTTTTAACCGCTCCACTCCTGGTCCAATCCATATGATGTCGCGGAGAACCTTGCTGTCACCTTCCCACACTGGAAGCCGCCGAACAATTGCCGTTGGGGCCCCTCTGGAGAGCCCAAAAGTCCGTTCCCGGCGGGAGCTGCCGAACGTGCGACCTACCTAGGCATAATCGCAACTGGAAGTCCTGAGTCAGTAGGTCGAGAACAGGGCAGCATGGTGGTGGTGGGTTAGCCCTGTTCATAGAATTTGATCATAGAATTTACAGTGCAGAAGGAGGCCATTCGGCCCATCAAGTCTGCACCAGCTCTTGGAAAGAGCACCCTACCCAAGGTCAACACCGCCACCCTATCCCCATAACCCAGTAACCCCACCCAACACTAAGAGCAATTTTGGACACTAAGGGCAATTTAGCATGGCCAATCCACTTAACCTGCACATCTTTGGACTGTGGGAGGAAACTGGAGCACCCGGAGGAAACCCACGCACACACGGGGAGGATGTGCAGACTCCGCAGAAAGTGACCCAAGCCGGAATCGAACCTGGGACCCTGGAGCTGTGAAACAATTGTGCTAACCACAATGCGACCGTACAACATAGACATAGAACATACAGTGCAGGAGGCCGCCATACGGCCCATCTTGTCTGCACCGACCCACTTAAGCCCTCACTACCCCCTTTCCCCGTAACCCAATAACCCCTCCTAACCTTTTTGGTCACTAAGGGCAATTTATCATGGCCAATCCACCTCACCTGCACATCTTTGGACTGTGGGAGGAAACCGGAGCACCCGGAGGAAACCAACGCACACAAGGGGAGAACGTGCAGACTCCGCACAGATAGTGACTCAGCGGGGAATAGAACCTGGGACTCTGGCGTTGTGCTACCGTGCTGCCCGCAACAGTTAATGTATTTCATAAAAATGTTTTTTTTCTGCTTCTAACTATCCTGAGGTTGTAATGTATGCTTTAAATATCACGTCTTTTCCTTTAGCTTCACAAACTGAGCGTTATCCACACGCTGATTTTCTCTGATAATTTCAGTTTCAGTATAAAATGCGGTTATCAGCTGACTGTTCAGATTTTATATCTGATGAAGGAGCCAGAATGTAACAAACGTAAATTAAGAAACTGCTGAAGAGTGGCAGCACGGTAGCACAAGTGATTAGCACTATGGCTTCACAGCTCCAGGGTTCCAGGTTCGATTCCCCGCTGGGTCACTATCTGTGCGGAGTCTGCACATTCTCCCTGTTGTCATGATATGCAGGCACACACATATAATGATATACAGACAAGCAGCTAATGTACACAGAGAACAGGACATGACCAATAAGCAGGCAGGACACTCAGGGGTGGTATCTGACTATAAAAGACACGAGGCACTCACACTCCACCTCTTTCCACTGATGAACACAGAGTGAGTCAGTCAAGGGTGTTGTTACAATCTCACACCTCCACCACGTGGCTAAGAGCTAGTCTGGTTCAGTCAGTCAGCAGAGAGTCGAACTCACAGAGAACTCTGCTAACTGTGCGATTAGTTCAATAAACCTGATTGAACTAACTTCAAGGTCTGGAGTATCTTTCTGATCTAAGCTGCATCCAGTTGCTGCCAGTGTTAGACCAGCGTACCTAACACGACACATGTGTCTGCGTGGGTTTCCTCCGGGTGTTCCGGTTTCCTCCCACAGTCCAAAGACGTGCAGGTTAGGTGGCTTGGCCATGCTAAATTACCCTCCGTGTCCAAAAAGGTTAGGAGGGGTTATTGGGTTACGGGGATAGGGTGGAAGTGAGGGCTTAAGTGGGTCGGTGCAGACTTGGTGGGCTGAATGGCCTCCTTCTGCATTGTATGTTCTATGTTCTAATGTAAGATTTTAATTTCATTTCATATAAAGCAGCGCACATACAAACTATGATCAAAGATAGCACCAACTCCCAAGGTGAACTGTAACAGGATGAGTTTTCTGACTCGGGCTAATGCTCTGGGAACGCGGGTTCAAATCCCACCACAGCAGCTGATGGGAATTTAAATTCAATTAACAAATCTGGAATTGAAAGTTACTCTCAGCAATGGTCAGCACAAAACCATTATTGATTGTCGTAAAGATCCATCGGGGTCACTGACATCCTTTCGGGAAGGAAATGTGCGGCCGGGCCTCCATGCGACTCCAGACCCGCAGCAATATGGTTGACTCTTGAACTGAACATTTCAGAGGGCAGTTAGGTACGGGCAACAAATGCTGGTTTTGCCAGGCGTGCCCGCAACCCATGAAGGAATAAAGAAAAAAAAAGATAGGTTTGATTCCCACATAGGAGGTGATCAGGGCCATGCTGAGCAAAGGTTGTGGCAGGTTCCTGTGTGGAGATAACCAACATAAACACAGCCTGAAAGACTCTGTGCCTGGGCTGTGTCAGTCTCTCCGGGCGGATGGTTATTCGAGGTGCTGACAAGATGTCCAGAAGCAGCTTATGTACCTGCATTACACCGCAGTCAAGATGTGATGCCACGGGGAACACGGACGCAAAAGGGAGACAGACATCATTTGAAAACGACAAAACTGGTTAAAATCTAAAGAAATATATTTTATTTAAAATTAAAAATCTATAATGTCACTTGGTACGGCAGGTTGTGTGAAATAGCAGACCAAATAAAACGTGACATTATCCCCAGTGCCAGTCCGCAGCTGGATTCAGTTCAGTCCTTTGTGCACCCAACTACAGGAACAGAATGTCAAACAATAACCTTAATACAAATTGGGCTCATTAACAGGCTTCAGAGAAGTGAGGGGCATCATTCGAGGGCAGAGAAACCAGCTCTTGACGTTGTCGGTGACAGGATTCAGGTGTGGAGGAACTCGGGCTGCACACGAGCCACTTTCCGGAACTCTTTCCCATGGGATTTGGGGCACTGCATCTCACACCAGCTGATGGGAACCATCTGTGCACCTAAGAGAGGGAAAGACTATATTATAAAATATACAGGGATGGGGATCAAGGCTGACAGAGGTTTAGAAATTCATCTCCTTTGCTTTAAGTTTGATCCAATTTGTGACACGTCATCCTTCCCATTTGAGTTTGATAAATAAAGATTTCACTCTCTGGTAGGTTGGATTCTCGCACTTGCTTCAGCCAGTGATTAGACATAGAACATACAGTGCAGAAGGAGGCCATTCAGCCCATCGAGTCTGCACCGACCCACTTAAGCCCTCACTTCCACCCTATCCCCATAACCCCTACTAACCTTTTTTGGTCACTAAGGGCAATTTATCATGGCCGATCCACCTAACCTGCACGTCTTTGGACTGTGGGAGGAAACCGGAGCACCCGGAGGAAACCCACGCAGACACGGTGAGAACGTGCAGACTCCGCACAGACAGTGACCCAAGCCGGGAATCGAACCTGGGACCCTGGTGCTGTGAAGCCAGTGCTATCCATTTGTGCTACCGTGTTGCCCCATTATTCGAGTATGACCAGCTTTCCATCTCTACCTTAAATAAACTCGATGTGGAGATGCCGGCGTTGGACTGGGGTGAGCACAGTACGAAGTCTTACAACACCAGGTTAAAGTCCAACAGGTTTGTTCGATGTCACTAGCTTTCGGAGCGCTGCTCCTTCCTCAGGTGAATGAAGAGGTATGTTCCAGAAACATATATATATATATATATATATATATAGACAGATTCAAAGATGCCAGACAATGCTTGGAATTGTCTGGCATCTTTGAATTTGTCTATATATATGTTTCTGGAACATACCTCAGGTGAATGAAGAAGTATGTTCCAGAAACATATATATATATATATAATGCCAGACAATGCTTGGAATTGTCTGGCATCTTTGAATTTGTCTATATATATGTTTCTGGAACAGACCTCTTCATTCACCTGAGGAAGGAGCAGCGCTCCGAAAGCTAGTGACATCGAAACAAACCTGTTGGACTTTAACCTGGTGTTGTAAGACTTCGTACTGTACATAAACCCAACCTCAGCTGTCTATATTTTTGCTGTTCATATCCTAACTTGCACAGAATCGCATTCACCCATCACCCCTGTGCTCGTTTTCTTTAGTATTCTCACTCTTGATCTCAAATTCCTCTTTGGCCCTGGCCCTGCCCCTTCCTATCTCTGTAACCAATTCCTGACCTGTAAATCTCCAAGATAACTGCGCTGCTGCAATTCTAGCCTCTTTGCATCTGATTTTCATTGCTCCACGATTGGCGACCATGCCCTCAGCTGCTTCGACAATAAGCTCTAGACACTCACCCCTAAATCTCACCCCCTCTTTACCTCTGGATTTCCACTATCCTTTGCGTGACAACATTCTTCCTGGCTTCATCCCCGAATGGCCTAGTTCTAATTCTAAAGTCTTGCCCCTTTTGTTCTGAACACCTCCCTGCCCCCTTACCAAAGGAAATAGTTTCTCTGCCAACTCCTTTACTCATCTATAACACCTTGATTAGCTTGCTCATAAACCTTCTGTACTAGAGGGTATACAAGCATAGTTAAGTCTGTGTAACCTGTCCTCAAGGTAAGAGTTTGATGAACTTCAGAAATACTTCAAAGATGAGAACGAGTTAGGATGTACTTACCTGCTTCACTGTGTGCGACGACCACACCGAGTTCATTCTCTGCAGTCGTCAGTAGGTAGTTAGACTGAGCGTCGCCTAAAGAGATCTAGGAGGACATGTTAAGGATAAAATGCAAGTTGTACAGTGACATTAAAATGACAAGATGAGTAATGAGTGCGTTTAAAATAAAAACGAGAGGCATTGAACAAAATCAAAGAGGACAAAGTCTCTGTTCTGGATGTATTTTAAAATCAATCTTGAGTTGAGGGAGCCGAGGCAGATGACTGGCGAATAGCGAATGCAAGTCCTATATTTAAGTAGAGAAGTAGAGGGTAAGAACATGTCCAGGGAATTACAGACCAGTGAGCTGATCAGCGGGAGGAAAAATAATGGAATCATTCCCGATAGAGAGAATAGAAGAATATCGAGCAACGAGAAATATATTAACTAATAGTCAGCATGTATTTAATAAAGGGAAATTCTTCCTTGACCAACATTATTGAAGTTTTTGAGAAGGTAACAGAGGGAGCAGCACGGTAGCACAGTGATTAGCTCTGTTGCTTCACAGCTCCAGGGTCCCGGGTTCGATTCCTGGCTTGGGTTACTGTCTGTGCGGAGTCTGCATGTTCTCCCCGTGTCTGCGTGGGTTTCCTCCGGGTGCTCCGGTTTCCTCCCACGAGTCCTGAAAAAACGACAGATAAGGACAGCAGATTTCTTTCCCTAAAGGACTTAAATGCAGTCCAAAGATGTGCAGGTTGGGTGGATTGGCCATGCTAAATTGCCCTTAGTGTCCAAAATGGTTGGGTAGGGTTACAGGGATAGGGTGGAGGCGTGGGGTGCTTTTTCCAAGGGCTGGTGCAGACTTGATGGGCCGAATGGCCTCCTTCTACACTATAAATTCTATGAGCAGGCACTAATAATGCAATGGATGAGTGGATGTAATTTATCTGGATTTTTAAAAGGCTTTGGATAGGGTGTCCCATAGTAGACTAATGAATAAGAGACAATAGAGAGTGTGCGTAGAAGAGTTACAAGGAAATCCGTGGATATATGTAACAGGAAATGATTGACAGGCTGGATCTGTTTTCTTTTGAAAAAGCCTGAGGGATGATCTAGAGATTTTTTAAATCATGAAAAGCTATGATAGAGAGAGAGAGAGAGGGAGAAGGTTGCATATTTTGCAAAAAAGCATAACCACAGGCCAACAATATAAGATGGTTACCAAGAAATCCCGATGGAGAATTCAGAAGAAATCCCTTTGCCCAAAGAACAGAAGGAATGTTGAACTTGCTACCACAGGGAGTGGTTGAAGCGAATCACATATCCCCACTGTTTCTTCCAGAGGTAGTTGGCTGCTGGGAGTATCACATCAAAAACAGATCCTGCCCTTGCCCGGCATTCGCATGTGTTTCCCAGCAGGGGCGGCTGGTAGGTACCAAGGAATAGGAGCTCACAGGCCAAGTTAAGTTCCCTTTCTATGTTGAGGCACTCCATCTCAAATTAGACAACTTGCTACAGAAGAGGGAACAGACGCTAGGACCTTTCTGGTCTGTACAGCTCAACTTCTGGCTGGATAAGGAAGCTGAGCAATAAAAGGGACTTCCATTAGGCTGCTGATATCCTTGTTCTTGGTTCATAGGCAGAGACCGAGGAACAAACATTCTAGGCACTGTCTGATTCAAGATACTGCCTTGGATACAAATGGGTCACTGTCTGTCTTTCTATATAGCAACTTATAGTTTAGAAAACATTTCAACATGGCACAGATAATGAATTCAAGTGACTTGTTTTAAAAAAAAAAAATTTAGAGTGCCCAATTATTATTTTTTTCCAATTAAGGGGCAATTTAGTGTGGCCAATTCACCTACCCTGCACATCCTTGCGTTGTGGGAGTGAAATCCAGGCAGACACGGGAGAATGTGCTAACTCCACACAGTGACCCGGGGCCAGGATCGATCCCGGGTCCTCAGTGCCGTGGGCAGCAGTGCTAACCACTGCGTCACCATGTCGCCACAAGTAACTGTTGTTACGGAGGCAAAGTATATTGGCCATGACATCTTGGGAGCTTTACGCTCTTCGTCAAGCACTACCACGGATTTGTTAACAACTGCATCAATGTCTTATTCCAAAGGAGAGCACCACTGACAATGCAGCATTCCCTCGGTGCTATAGTGGACAGTAAACATACATTGCCACATGCAATTCCTCGACCCAATATTCCAAGGTGCAGCTAATAATCAGATTTCAAATAACAACATGTAAAGGATACCACTTTCGCTAAAACAATGTCCCCGGGTCTGAAGCATTTGTAGACCTCTATCTGAAAATAATTGACAGTAAATTTACAATAAGAAAAACAATCCTTGACACAGCACCCGAGGACGCCTCAAACTGCCTCACAACCAATGAAGTACCTTCAAAGTGTAGACATTGCTATGTGCAACACCGTGGGACATTTTACTGTGTGAAAGAAGCTATTTAAATGCCAGATAATATGTCGACAAGCATGGTTGTGAATGCGTGTAGAGAAAGATCCTACAAACATCAATTGAAATAACTGACCAGTTAAACTGCTCTTCAGGTGATGTTGGCTAGGACAGCAGAAGAATTGTACAAATAATGCCTCGGCATCTTTTATATTTGCTCAGTAACATTATGTCACCGGACAAGTAATTCAGGAAGCCTCGACTACTAATCTGGAGACACAAATTCAAATCCCAGTATTTAAATTCAATTAAAACTTTGGAATACAAGCCTCCTGTCAGTAACGGTGATCAAGTAATCATCAGATTCTTGTAAAACTCATTTGTTCACCAGTGTCCTTTAAGGAGGGAAGCTTGCTGCCGCTCCCCAGTCTGCCCTATCTATCACTCTGAAATGGCCCAGCAAGACACTCAGGTAGAGGCAATTAGTGCTCGCATTAACTCTCGCCAGTGACATCCACACCTCATGAATGAATTTTAAAAAGGCAGGAGATCTACTCCGGGGGAATTGTGCTGTCCCCCTCAGTACTGGAATGGCCAATCGGCTCAAACTCTTTACGTGTAGTCCAACACACAACATCCTGGCCCAGAGGCAAGTGTGCCACAAATTGCGACTAGTTGACAGACTGTTCCCCGAGAGTCAAATCCCGATTTCATTGTCAGACAAATTCAGCCGGAGACCAATGGGTAAGAATGAGTCATGGTGTTAAAAATTTAGAAAGAATGACTCCTGTGACCATTTTAGTTTCCATCACAAACATATAAACGTAACGATGGGGAGGGCACTGATAGAGGGAGTACGTGACCTTTCACCAAAAGCAGTGAAGAGAAAGACGGTGCATACCTTGTCCTTTTCTGTTGCTCGAATATCTTCTCTTCTGCATAAAATAATGTAAAGTTAGGATTTGTGATTGAGTCCACCTCCCTGGAAAACATTTTTCTGTCCTTAAAATATTCAATGTTTTAGTTTTCTAATATTTAATACTTTAAGGGAATGATACATGCTGTAATTGGTGAAGCTATCATAAGTCTGCTCTCTACCAAATAAGAACATATAGACATGGACAGGGTAGCATAGTGTTACAGTACTGGAATCCAAGGGCTTAGCCCAGAGACAGGAGCTCAAAACCCACCACAGTAGCTGGTGAATTTAAATTCAATTAATTAAACAAAACCCGTTATAAAAAGCTCTTATGCATCATTAGTGCAAACCATGAAATTACCCAGTCATCATAAAAATGCAACAGGTTGAGTAGGTTCTTTGGGGTAGAGGACAGATGTGGAAGGTGTTCAGGGAGCCCGGCGAACCATGTTCACATGTTTTGGTCATGCCCGGCACTGGAGGGGTTCTGGAGTGGAGTAGCGGGAGCAATATCTCAGGTGGTGAAAGTCCGGGTCAAGCCAAGCTGGGGGCTAGCAATATTTGGAGTAGTGGAAGAGCCGGGAGTGCAGGAGGCGAAAGAGGCCGGAATTCTGGCCTTTGCGTCCCTAGTAGCCCGGCGAAGGGTCTTGCTACTGTGGAAGGAGGCGAAGCCCCCGAGCCTGGAGGCCTGGATAAACGACATGGCTGGGTTCATAAAGCTGGAGAGGATTAAGTTTGCCTTGAGAGGGTCTGCACAGGGGTTCTACAGGCGGTGACAACCGTTCCTAGAAAAAACTTTAATAAATATATATATTTTATAAAAATGCAACAGGTTCACTTACATACAGTGCAGGAGGAGGAAGGAGGCCATTCGGCCCATCGCGTCTGCACTGACCCACTTCCACCCTATCCGTAACCCAATAACCCCCCCCTAACCTTTTTTGGGCACTAAGGGCAATTTAGCATGGCGAATCCACCTAACCTGCACGTCTTTGGACTGCATTTAAGTCCTTTAGGGAAAGAAATCTGCTGTCCTTCTCTGTCCTAGCCTATACCTGACTCTAGATCTACAGCAATGTGGTTGACTCTGAATTGCCTCTGGAATGGCTGAGTAAGTCACTCAATTGCATTCAAAAAGGTGGTTCACCACCATCATCTATGGGCAATGTAGGTTGGGTAACAATTACGGGCTTTACCAATATGCCAACATTCTGTTGATGAATAAAAAAGTAGCGACTCAGACCACAAACTGAAGATGTGAGAGATTTTAACATGGTGCTAATTTTGCCCAGCGTGCAGAGAATACCTCCAAAACTGTTAAAGAAAGACTGAATGAATCCAGTTCTTCGTCAGCACATGCAGCACTGCCATCTTTTGGTCTAATTAGCTTCTATTTCAGGGTTCTTGGAAGGATCCAGTCTCAACATCACTCCTCAATAATCTTTCCATATTGCAAATCCTGGAGCATCAATTTAATCCTGACCTTATCGTGCTTGATGCCTATTCATCTTTACAGAAATCATTTATTAAAAGGTATTCCTGAAGCAGAATCCTGGCTGACTTTCATCCCCAAATACCAGAGCAATTTTAGTGGCAGTGTATCAGAGAGCTCTATAATACAAATCTCTGAACAAAGGTCTCACTAAAGAGAGTTAATTGTTGTGCTGAAATGAACACATGCCAGATAATGAGGGGCTATGGTGAAGTTTTCTAAAATTGTGGAGTAAAATCTGCCAACTTTTAATTTTCTATTAAATGCAGAGAACGATTTGTGCATCTATGTCATTGCCCAACAATTCCAAGACCTCTCCCATTTGCTTCTGAACAGCCAGTTGGCTGAAGATTGGCAACGGCTTAACCACTTGCTTGCCTCAAGTTATGCCAAACAACTAAAAGCAGAGTAGGGAAGGGGCAAAGGAGGACAAGGTACCGGATTGAATCATTGAGAGAATTTATAACGCAGATTTATAGACCAGGCTCATGCTCTCCTGCCAGAGTGCAGAGCCAGTTTGCATTATTATTACCTGAGGGTTCCTCGAAAAGTCCCTTTCAGTGGAGTGGATCGTACATATAGAATATGGACTTTAGCAAACCGAGGGTTAATACTGGTCACCTGTTTATAAAAAGAAAAGTGTCCATTGAAATTCATATTAAATGTGATACAAAACACTTGGGGCGCGGCAAACAATGTCTAGTTGTGATATGGAGGATTTGGAGGGGGGGGGGGGAAGAGAGAGAGAGAGAGAGAGAGAGAGAGAGAGAGAGAGAGAGAGAGAGAGAGAGGAAAAGAGAGCAAAAACTCATTATTCTATTTCCAGACATGCTACAATGATAGTGATCGGAGAGATTGACTGTCAGCTAAGTTAATTTTAAAACCTTTAAGGCTTTAAACTGTGCACACCTCAATCTTAACACACGGACCAATCCTGTCAATACAAGTGAGCAACAGTCTGCCACGTAATCTCGCACAGGGTAAAAATTCCTCCCCCATTTTCAGGATGTCGGCATTGCTGGCTAAGCCACCCATCCCCAATAGTGTTTGAGAAGGTGCAAGTGAGCCGCCTTCTTGAACTGCTGCAGTCCCATGCGGTGTAGACGCTCGCAGGACTGTTTGGGAGGCAGATCCAGGATTTTGACCCAGCAACAATGAAGAAAAAGCAAAATAGTTTCCATCAGATCCTGTGCAACTTGAGAGTGCAACAGATTGGTGGAGGTAGTGCTCTCGTGCATCTGCTATCTTCTAGGTGGTACAGGTCACAGTTGGTCAAATCTTGCAGTGCATCTTGTAGATGGTCCACTCTGTTGCTACTGTGCTCTGGTGGTGGGAGAGGATCCAACTTTTCAGCCAAGGAGGAATTTAAGGGATGCTAAAGGGATTAAGAAATGGCTGTTAGCCAACCTCTGATGGGGCGGAGGGCTGAGTTCTGCAATGGCTCTAGTGGCATCGAGTTAAGATTGGAAAGAAACTGATCACTCATTTCCTTCCAAAAGGAGCATACAGCTCAGGAGGCCATTCATCCCATTCTGCCTGTGCTGGCCCTTTGAAAGAGCGTTCTTCCCGTGTCGGCGTGGGTTTCCTCCGGCTGGTCCGGTTTCCTCCCACAGTCCAAAGATATGCAGGTTAAGTGGATTGGCCATGCTGAATTGCCCATGATGTCCAAAAAGGTTAGGTGGGGTTACAGGGATAGGGTGGAGGTAGGGGGCAGGATTCTTCCATTCAGCAGCAGAGTGTCCAGGTTGTCAGAAATACTGTTGCGTTTCACGACGGCGTCAACGGGCCGCTGGGAGTACAGATTCTGGCTCCAGCCTCCCATCCTGATGTGAACTGTGCGCCGTGGGACCCGTGCATGCGCAGTGGCGCCGGCACCAACATGCACGGTGGCCTCCATCAACGTGCCAGCCCCCATGCAACATGGTGCGGGAGTTCAGAGGCCGGCACGTAAGAAAATAGGCCCGGGGAGTGAGAGGCCGACCCGCCGATTGGTGGGCCCCGATCGCGGGCCAGGCCCCATCGGAGCCCCCCCACCCCCCGGGGCCGGGTCAGAACCCCCCCCTCCCCCACAGGCCAGCCCCCAACCATGCACATAGTTCCCGCCGGCTGCGACCAGGTGTGGACAGCGCAGCGGTATTCTGTCTTTTTATAGCGTCCGCTCGGCCCATCCGGGCCGGAGAATCGGCAGCCCGGCCACGTCCAGTGGCCCGCAACCAATTCTCCGCGGAGAATCGCGTGCCGGCGTCGGGGAGGCATAGCCCGGTTGCGGGAATTCTCCGGCCCGGCCCCGGGCTGGGAGAATCCTTTTCAAGTATTTATCCAATTACCGTACGAAGGTTACTACCAAATCTGCTTCTACCATGTTTTTAGGGAGTGTGTCCTGAATCACAGCATCACTGCATAGAAACAGGATGTACTGGCAGTTAAACACTTGGAATTATAAGTAAATACTTATAGTAATAATCTTTGTTGTCACAAGTAGGCATACATTAACACTGCAATGAAGTTACTGTGAAAAGCTCCTAGTCGCCACACTCCGGCACCTGTTCAGGTACACAGGGAGAATTCAGAATGTCCAAATCACCTAACAGCACGTTTTTCAGGATTCGTGGGAGGAAACTGGAGCACCCGGAGGAAACCCACGCAGACACGGGGAGAACGTGCAGACTCCACACAGACAGTGACCCAGCGGGGAATCGAACCTGGGGCCCTGGAGCTGTGAAGCAACAGCTGACCATTGTGCTACTGTGCTGCCCTGTTTGGTCTTACTGAGGGCCGCAGAGGAAAAGGTTTGAAACCATCTTACCTTACATGTCACAACAACACCGACTTCTGGCAGGAGTTGGGGTTCTGTGTCTCGAACCACTGATAC
Organism: Scyliorhinus torazame; assembly: GCF_047496885.1. NCBI lineage: Eukaryota > Metazoa > Chordata > Chondrichthyes > Carcharhiniformes > Scyliorhinidae > Scyliorhinus > Scyliorhinus torazame. The sequence continues at coordinate 190,565,424 of NC_092722.1, forward strand.
GAGTGGCACCTGGGAATAATAGCTCAGAGTTATTACAGAAACAGATCGTTCAGTCCAACTGGTGTCTCCGTTCCACATAAATCTCCTTTCACTCTCCTTCAGTTAACCTGATCCGCATGTTCCTTTTTCCCTCTTGTACTTGTCCAGGTTCCCCTCAAATACATCCTATTCCCTAGGGATTTCCTCTTAAGCTCCGGTCCCAAGCTCAAGAACTTGAATTTATAAATGCACCTTTCACAACCTCAGGATACCCCAAAGTGCTTTACAACCAATTAAACACTTTTAAATTGGAATTACTGTTGTAATGTAGACAACGCATTGTGAGCACATCTACAGCACAACCAGATAAGCTGATTTTAACGACTTGGGCAAAGCAATATCTTGGTCAGAATTCCTTGCTCTCATTCAAAAGAGTGCCATGGGCTCTTTAACGCCGGAAGACAACGGAGACTCAATTTAACATCTTGTACGAAAGATGGCACTATCAAGGTTCAGGACAAGCATGAGGATATTGGATATCTAAGACTGTGAAAATGGCCACCAAAACCAGCAAATTAACATCAGACTACAGGCATTTAAATTGTGGTCAGTATTCAATTGTGTGACCAACATGGATCTCAAGGAGGATTCTTTGCAGCCACCGGTGAAGTTTAAACATCTCACTGTTTAAGGGTGAACCAACGTTTGAGAAATATGGGATCGCTAGACTCCCATATTCCTCAAAGGAGGCTATTTATTATCACACACTTGCCCTGGATATTTGAAACGCAAGATCCCAATCACGCACGCTGTCAGACGCTAAGAGTAGATACAGATTAAGTTAAATGCCGTAATTATAAAAAGGGAATTTCTAACTTCTTAGTTAATACTTTAGTTGGGGTGGTCTCCAAGTCAGCAAAGGAGAATATTCGATCTCAAATTGGGGCAGAGCTAAGAGTGAATGACAATTGTCAACTGGTATGGTACCGTGGCTGTGGGGACCACAGATGAAGTGTTAACCCTGCAATCATGTGACTGAAACTAATTTTCAGGGACTGTAGTTTAAAACATCTTGAACAAAACAAATCCAGAGAGGAACAACTAAACCATCATTGTTAAAAGTCTCCCAATGCTGCCAAAGTACTGTACTTGTTCCAGTTTCCATGTCCCCCGAGAACCAGCCTCCTGGCTACTCATCTACAAAAGGCAGCACAGTTTTATGAGTCCTTTGTTTCTAAAAGACCTTCACGCCAACTATTTCTTAAAAAATAAATTTAGAGTACCCAATTGTTTATTTTCCCCAATTAAGGGGCAATTTAGTATGGCCAATCCACCTACCTTGCACATCTTTGGGTTGTGGGGTTGCGACCCACGCAGACACAGGGAGGATGTGCAAACTCCACGTGGACTGTGATCTGGGGCCAGGATCGAACCCGGGTTCTCGGCGTCATGAGGCCGCAGTGCTAACCACCGCCACCGCGCCACCCCAACTCAAGTATTAACTCAACCAAGACAATATCAGGCCTCCACAAGCTATAAATTACATCTTTAGAATTACACCTTTATAATTATAATTAAATTCATCTGTATTTAATCTGAGCGTGTGATAGTGTGAGTGAGACAAGTGATTGAGATATTGTGTTTCAAACATCCGGGGCAATTGTACGATATGAAGTAACCTTTATTTTTAAAAATCACCAAAAACCCTGCTGCTTGCATTTATCTTTGAATAAGACAAAAATCACTCAGAGGGTAAGAAAATACAAACAACTTACATGCAATCATCCCAATAACAGACTGGCAGAGGCTACATAAATTCTATCAATAAGAGCACTTTCTAACATATTACACTGGAGTGTCAGCCTGGATTATTTTTTTCAAAGTCTCTGGAGCGGGACTTGAAACTACAACCCACCAAGCCCTGGCTCAAACCTTATCTGTGGCATTGATGACTCTGCCTGGCTTACCATTCCATTGTCATTTTCCTTCACCACATACCCAGCTAAAGATGCAAAAATGTATCCGTGTCTGGAGTACGTGCCATTACCAGGAGTGCCGTCCTCTATGTTGCACAATCTCTCCCCTGTGGACATGCAACAGAATATTGACAAATTAAGCTATATACATTACATTTACATTTATCAGAGACCTAAAGTGTTTCACAACAAATTTAATATATCTGAAGTCCAGTCACTGTTTTAAGGGCGAGAATGTAGGGGCAGCCTCTTTTGTACAGCAAGCAGTAATGTGACATGGACCACACAACCAGTTTTAGAGGTGTTGGTTGAGGAATAACTATTGGCCAGGTCATCCGAGAGAACTCCACTACTCTGCTTTGAAATAGTGCTTTGGGATCTTTTATGTTCACCCGAGGGGGCGGACCTTCAATGTCACATTCACAAGAGGACACATTCAACAGTGGAGCACTCCCCCAGTAGGACATAATGTCATCCCAAATTATGCACCCCAGTGTCATCGCCCATGACACCCTTTCACAGATTAAAAACAGTTAAGGCCCTTCAAAGCCAAGGCCTTTCTGGCCTTTGCTGCTCAGAAATCACCGTATCATCCAGAAAATTATAGATTTGGGAAAGTTTGATCAAGAGTGGTGACTTTTTGCAAGCATATGGGGGTAGACCGTTTGGGACGGAGGTGAGGAGAAATTTCTTCACCCAGAGAGTGGTCGGTCTGTGGAATCTGTTACCACAGGGAACAGTTGAGACCCAAACAGTGCGCGTTTTCAAGAAGCAGTTAGATGTAGCACTGGGGACGAAAAGGATCAAAGGAAATAGGGGGAAAGTGGGATGAGGTGGAGTTGGAGGATGCGCCATGATCATAATGAATGGCGGGCTAGGCTCGAGGGGCTGAATGGCCTCCTCCTGCTCCTAGTCTCTATGTTCCCCTGAGCTGGGCCAGCGGTGTGCTGATATTCACGGGGCCGTTGTGAACCTTGCGGCTGTTTAATTGCTGCCGCCGGCGTGTTTCTAACGGTCCAGGTGGGCCCTGCGCCTCATCCCCAGGCCCGGCTCCCCGGCCAAGCACAGCCCAGGATGCTGCTGCCGGGCAGTGCTGCGGGGGCCCTGCTCCGGAGGGAGGCCCGGGCTCAGGCCCCCGGTGGCTCAGGCTCCCCGGTCCCGGAGGGTCAGCTCTAGGCCCCGGTTATCTCCCTACCCCCCCCCCCGTACCGGGGATGCACAGCTTCAACGGCGCCATCACAGCTTCGCGGAGCCCGAACGCCGCCCCGCCATTGGCTGCGCCGCGCACCGGCAGTAAGGAGCGGTCCCATTGGCTGCGGCCCGTTGCTAGGGCGGTGATGCGGGAGGGGGCGGGGCTTCCCCTGGCTGCTCGGTGCTGCCGCCTGTTGAAGGTGTGGGAGCAGTGCAGCAGAAAATCAAGAGCAGCATCACCCAGAGCAAAACCTCCCAGAGCAACACCTCCCAGAGCAGTCACCACCCAGAGCAGTCACCACCCAGAACAAACACCTCCCAGAGCAAAACCTCACAGAGCAGTCACCACCCAGAGCAACACCTCCCAGAGCAGTCACCACCCAGAGCAACACCTCCCAGAGCAACACCTCCCAGAGCAAAACCTCACAGAGCAGTCACCACCCAGAGCAGTCACCACCCAGAACAAACACCTCCCAGAGCAAAACCTCACAGAGCAGTCACCACCCAGAGCAGTCACCACCCAGAACAAACACCTCCCAGAGCAAAACCTCACAGAGCAACACCACCCAGCGCAGTCACCACCCAGAGCAGTCACCACCCAGAGCAAAACCTCACAGAGCAACACCTCCCAGAGCAGCACCACCCAGAGCAGTCACCACCCAGAGCAAAACCTCACAGAGCAACACCTCCCAGAGCAGTCACCACCCAGAGCAACACCTCCCAGAGCAGTCACCACCCAGAGCAGTCACCACCCAGAACAAACACCTCCCAGAGCAAAACCTCACAGAGCAACACCACCCAGCGCAGTCACCACCCAGAGCAGTCACCACCCAGAGCAAAACCTCACAGAGCAACACCTCCCAGAGCAGCACCACCCAGAGCAGTCACCACCCAGAGCAAAACCTCACAGAGCAACACCTCCCAGAGCAGCACCACCCAGAGCAGTCACCACCCAGAGCAAAACCACCCAGCGCAGTCACCACCCAGAGCAGTCACCACCCAGAGCAAAACCTCACAGAGCAACACCTCCCAGAGCAGCACCACCCAGAGCAGTCACCACCCAGAGCAAAACCTCACAGAGCAGTCACCACCCAGAGCAACTCCTTCTAGACCATCATTACCCAGAGCAGAACTACCCAAAGCAACAGCACAGTACGTGCTCTCATCCAACGTACTCCCCGCATTGGAGATCTCTACTGCCTCCCGAAAACAGTCTTCAGAACAGTGACCACGACACCACACAACCCTGTCATGGCAATCTCTGCAAGACGTGCCAGATCATCGACATGGATACCACTATTACACGTGAGAACACCACCCCCCAGATACGCAGTACATACTCGTGCGACTCGGCCAACGTTGTCTACCTCATACACTGCAGGAAAGGATGTCCCGAAGCGTGGTACATTGGCGAGACCATGCAGACGCTGCGACAACGGATGAATGGACATCGCGTGACAATCACCAGGCAAGGATGTTCCCTTCCAGTCGGGGAACACTTCAGCAGTCAAGGGCATTCAGCCTCTGATCTCCAGGTAAGCGTTCTTCAAGGCGGTCTTCAGGACGCGCGACAACGCAGAATCGCCGAGCAGAAAGTTATAGCCAAGTTCCGCACACGAGTGCGGCCTCAACCGGGACCTGGGATTCATGTCGCATTACATTCATCCCCCACCATCTGGCCTGCGAAATCCTACCAACTGTCCTGGCTTGACACAATTCACACCTCTTTAACCTGGGGTTACCCCATCTCTGGATCTGTAAAGATTTAATCACCTGCTAATGCTCGCATTCCAAGCATTGTCTGGCATCTTTGAATCTGTCTATATATATGTTTCTGGAACAGACCTCTTCATTCACCTGAGGAAGGAGCAGCGCTCCGAAAGCTAGTGACATCGAAACAAACCCTTTGGACTTTAACCTGGTGTTGTAAGACTTCGTACTGTGCTCACCCCAGTCCAATGCCGGCATCTCCACATCATGGCTAACATCACAGTGACAGAGCAACACCTCCCAGAGCAAAACCTCCCAGAGCAGCAGCAGTGACAGAGCACCACCTCCCAGAGCAGCATCACCCAGAGCAACTCCTCCCAGAGCAGCACCACCCAGAGCAAAACCTCTCAGAGCAGCACTACCCAGAGCAACTCCACCCAGAGCAGCACCTCCCAGAGCAAAACCTCCCAGAGCAGCACCACCCAGATCAACTCCTCCTAGAGCAGCACCTCCCAGAGCAACTCCACCCAGAGCATTATTACCCAGAGCAGAACTACCCAAAGCAACATCACCGTGACAGAGCAGCACCTCCCAGAGCAGCAGCCCAGTGACAGAGCAACACCTCCCAGAGCAGCACCTCCCAGAGCAGCAGCACAGTGACAGAGCAACACCTCCCAGAGCAGCATCGCCCAGAGCAGCACCTCCCAGAGCAGCAGCACAGTGACAGAGCAACACCTCCCAGAGCAGCACGTCCCTGAAATGAAAATGAAATGAAAATCGCTTATTGTCACAAGTAGGCTTCAAATTAAGTTACTGTGAAAAGCCCCTAGTCGCCACATTCCGGCACCTGTTCGGGGATGCTGTTATGGGAAGCTCCACCCAGAGCAGTCACCACAGAGACAGAGCAGCACCTCCCAGAGCAGCACCTCCCAGAGCAACACCTCCCAGAGCAATACCACAGAGACAGAGCAGCACCTCCCAGAGAAGCTCCCCCCAGAGCAGTCACCTCCCACAGCAGTCGCCACAGTAGCAGAGCAGTCACCACCCAGAGTAGTCACCACTGTGACAGAGCAGCACCTTCCAGAGGAGTCACCCCCCAGAGCAGTCACCACAGTGACAGAGCAGCACCTCCCAGAGGAGTCACCACCCAGAGCAATCACCTCACACATGATTAATTCACCTGCATTGTGTGCGAGATTTTGCTTCCCATTTACTGGGCTTCAATACACGGAAGCACAGAATCACAGCAATGTGGAGTGAGGCCATTCGGCCCATCCTGGCTGCACCAGCTTTCCAAATGAACAATTTGCCTAGTGCTATTCCCCTGCCTCCTACTCATTCTTTCTCAATAACTGCCTCATTCTATCGAAGCTTTGATTGAACCTGCCTCTACTACAGTCTCAGGTGGTGCACTGCAACACTCACGTGTGGAAAAGTTTTCTTCTTCATCTGGATTTTGCTTAATTACTCTAAATGTGTGCCCTCTCCGTTTCATCGGGGTTGAGGTTTAGATAGGATTTCTTTCAGGGTTGCCTGTTTGTAGCGCACAAAGACTCCGTGAGACGAATAGAGTGAAGTCGATGAGGCTTTATTAAGCGTGTCTGTTCCCCCGCAGCTCGATAGTAGAATGGCCTGCGGGAGAGGACTCCGGCTTCTTATACTCCGCCTTCAGGGCGGAGCTAGAGGTCAACGGCCAACCAGGACCCGGGATCTGCCAGCCAATGACATTAGGGCTTCCAGTCCCACATGACCCCTAATACATACTACCACATTCACCCCTTGTCAAAAATGAACCCGGCGGGGTGATGCTTCGCATGGTGGTAAGGGTTTACAGGGCTGGTCCTGGGAGGAAAACATTCACAATACAGTATGTACAATTTTGTCCTGTTTCAACTATTTACAGAAGGTATCGGGAGAAAAGCAAAATGTTCTTGTGAAAAGTCCATATATTGATTTAGATCGACGCCACGAGTCGGTCGGGCGGTCTGGTCGTCCGTGTCGATCGCCTCGGTCCCGGTGGTGCTGGTGGTGCTTGTACCGGTGTTGTCGTCTCCGGGAGCCTTACGGTTTCAGCTTGGGCTTTATTCTTGGTCGGGCCTGAGGGGAGGGAAACCGATCCTCTTGGGAAGGGGGCGGTCGCGGGGTGCGGCGGTGGCAGGAAGGGGGGGGGGTTGGGTGAATGGTGTCGGGGGGGGGGGGGGGTGTTGCCGGCGGGCGCCAGATCCCGCAGGGAGACCGTGTCCTGTCGGCTGTCGGGGTACTCCACGTAAGCGTACTGCGGGTTCGCGTGGAGGATGTGAACCCTTTCGACCAACGGGTCCGCCTTGTGTGCCTACACATGCTTTCGGAGCAAGATGGGTCCTGGGGCCGCCAGCCAGGTCGGCAGCGACGTTCCAGAGGAGGACCTCCTAGGGAAGACAAGGAGACGCTCATGAGGCGTTTGATTAGTGCTTGTACATAATAGCGACCGGATGGAGTGGAGAGCGTCCGGGAGGACCTCCTGCCACCGTGAAACTGGGAGGTCGCTAGACCGTAGGGCCAGTAGGACGGTCTTCCAGACCGTGCCGTTCTCCCTCTCTACTTGCCCGTTCCCCCGGGGGTTGTAGCTGGTCGTCCTGCTTGAGGCTATGCCCTTGCTGAGCAGGAACTGGCGCAACTCGTCACTCATGAAAGAGGACCCCCTGTCGCTGTGGACGTATGCGGGGCAACCGAACAGTGTGAAGATGGTGTTCAGGGCTTTAATGACTGTGGCCGCGGTCATGTCAGAGCAGGGAATGGCGAATGGGAAGTGGGAGTATTCGTCCACCACATTAAGAAAGTATGTGTTGCGGTCGGTGGAGGGGAGGGGCCCTTTGAAATCGAGACTAAGGCGTTCAAAGGGGCGGGAAGCCTTAATCAGGTGCGCACCATCCGGCCTGAAAAAATGCGGTTTGCATTCCGCGCAGATGTGGCAGTCCCTTGTGACTGTACGGACCTCCTCTAAAGAGTATGGGAGATTGCAGGACTTGATAAAGTGGAAAAACCGAGTGACCCCCGGGTGGCAGAGGTCCTCGTGGAGGGTTTGGAGGCGGTTAATTTGTGCGTTGGCACATGTGCCGCGGGATAGGGCATCGGACGGCTCGTTCCGCTTTCCGGGACGATACAAAATCTCGTAGTTGAAGGTGGAGAGCTCGATCCTCCACCTTAAGATCTTGTCGTTTTTGATTTTGCCCCGCAGTGCATTATCGAACATGAAGGCTACCAACCGTTGGTCGGTGAGGAGAGTGAATCTCCTGCCGGCCAGGTAATGCCTCCAATGTCGCACAGCTTCCACTATGGCTTGGGCTTCCTTTTCCACTGAGGAGTGGCGGATTTCTGAAGCGTTGAGGGTTCGAGAGAAAATGGCCACGGGTCTGCCCACTTGGTTAAGGGTGGCCGCTAGAGCTACGTCGGAGGCGTCGCTCTCGACCTGGAAGGGGAGGGACTCGTCGATGGCGCGCATCATAGCCTTTGCGATATCCGCTTTGATGCGGCTGAAGGCCTGGCAAGCCTCTGTCGACAGAGGGAAGGTCGTGGTCTGTATTAGGGGCAGGCCTTGTCTGCGTACTGGGGGACCCACTGGGCGTAGTACGAAAAGAACCCCAGGCAGCGTTTCAGAGCTTTTGAGCAGTGCGGGAGGGGAAATTCCATGAGGGCGCGCATACGTTCGGGGTCAGGGCCTATTATCCCATTGCGCACTACGTAGCCCAGGATGGCTAGCCGGTTGGTGCTAAAAACATACTTGTCCTCGTTGTACGCGAGGTTCAAGGCTTTGGCGGTCTGGAGGAATTTTTGGAGGTTGGCGTCGTGGTCCTGCTGGTCGTGGCCGCAGATGGTTACATTGTCGAGATACGGGAACGTGGCCTGCAACCCATGTTGATCAACCATTCGGTCCATCTCCCGTTGGAAGACCGAGACCCCGTTTGTGACGCCAAATGGGACCCTTAGGAAATGGTATAATCGCCCGTCTGCCTCGAAGGCTGTGTACTTGCGGTCACTTGGGCGGATGGGGAGCTGATGGTAGGCGGACTTGAGGTCCACAGTGGAGAAGACTTTATATTGGGCAATCCGATTGACCATGTCGGATATGCGGGGGAGAGGGTACGCGTCTAGTTGTGTGTACCTGTTGATGGTCTGGCTATAGTCTATGACCATCCTTTGTTTCTCCCCTGTCTTCACTACTACCACCTGTGCTCTCCAGGGACTATTGCTGGCCTGGATTCTGCCTTCCTTTAGTAGCCGCTGGACTTCGGACCGAATGAAGGTCTGGTCCTGGGCGCTGTACCGTCTGCTCCTAGTGGCGACGGGTTTGCAATCCGGGGCGAGGTTCGCAAACAAGGACGGGGGTTGCACCTTGAGGGTTGCGAGGCCGCAGATAGTGAGTGGGGGTATTGGGCCGCCGAATTTGAACGTAAGGCTCTGTAGATTGCACTGGAAATCTAATCCCAGTAAAGTGGGGGCGCAGAGTTGGGGAAGGACGTGTAGTTTGTAGTTTTTGAACTCCCTCCCCTGCACCGTTAGGGTAACTATGCAGAAACCTTGGATCTGTACGGAGTGGGATCCTGCAGCTAGGGAAATCTTTTGTGCGCTGGGATAGGTGGTCAAGGAACAGCGTCTTACCGTGTCGGGGTGGATAAAGCTCTCCGTGCTCCCGGAGTCGACTAGGCATGGTGTCTCGTGGCCGTTTATTAGCACCGTTGTCGTCGTCGTCTGGAGTGTCCGGGGCCGAGCTTGATCGAGCGTAATTGAAGCGAGACGTGGTTGTAGTAGTGGAGTGGGGTCCGTTGTTGCTGCCCAAGATGGCGTCGGGGATGAACAAAATGGCTGCCCCCATACATCACACATGGCTGGGGGGGTCACAAGATGGCGGCGGGGGTGGACAAAATGGCCGCCCCCACGCGTCGTACAGGTCTGGGGTGGTCCAAGATGGCGGCGCCCTTCCTTCCCTCGTGGTGGCCGGGACCCAAAATGGCGGCGTCTGCGGGTCGCACATGGGGCGCTGGGGGGGTTGGGGAGCATTAGGACCGCGCGGGGCTCCCTCATCTCTGGGGACAGCGGTGGTCGGGACCCAAGTTGGTAGCGCCGGCGGGTCAGACGTGGGGCGCGGGGGGGGTTTGGGGGGCGTTAGAGACGCGCAGAACTCCCTCTTCTCCGGGGAGAGCGGTGGTCGGGACCCAAAGTGGTAGCGCCGGCGGGTCATACATGGGGCGCGGGGGGGGGGGGGTTGGGGAGCGTAAGCGGCGTGCAGGGCTCCCAGTTCTCCCGGGACCGCGGTGGTCGGGACCCAGAGCGGCTGCGCCTGCGGGTCGTACATGGGGCGCTGGGGGGGTTGGGGAGCGTAAACGGCTTGCAGGGCTCCCTGTTCTCCCGGGACAGTGGCGACCTCGCCGGACCGGCACACAACCGCGAAATGGCCCTTTTTCCCGCAGCTCTTGCAGATTGCTGCGCGGGCCGGGCAGCGCTGCCGGGGGTATTTCGCCTGGCCGCAGAAATAGCAGCGGGCGCCCCCGGTGCGACTTGGCGTTTGGACCGCGCAAGCCTGTGGGGTGTCCGGGGGGGAGGTGGGTTTGTCGCGACGGGTACGTACGGAGCCCAATGGGCTGCCGCGCAGTCGGGGCCGTAGGCGCGGGTATTACGCGCGGCCACGTCTAGGGAGGCTGCTAGGGCCCGGGCCTCTGAGAGTCCTAGCGACTCTCTTTCTAGAAGTCTTTGGCGGATTTGGGAGAAATTCATACCTGCCACAAATGCATCGCGCATTAACATGTCCGTGTGTTCATTTGCGTTCACTGAAGGGCAGCTGCAGGCTCGTCCCAAAATCAGCAGCGTGGCGTAGAATTCGTCCATCGATTCTCCGGGACCTTGCCGTCTCGTCGCGAGCTGGTAGCGAGCGTAGATTTGGTTAACTGGGCGGACATAGAGACTTTTCAGTGCTGCGAACGCCGTCTGGAAATCCTCCGCGTCTTCGATGAGGGAGAAAATCTCCGTGCTCACCCTCGAGTGCAGGACCTGTAGTTTTTGGTCTTCTGTGACCCGGCCGGTGGCCGTTCTGAGGTAGGCCTCGAAACAAGTCTGCCAGTGCTTGAAGGCTGCTGCCGCGTTTGCTGCGTGGGGGCTGATCCTCAGGCATTCCGGGATGATCCTGAGCTCCATAGTCCTTTTTAGGCACGCTTAATAAATTGTAGCGCACAAAGACTCCGTGAGACGAATAGAGTGAAGTCGATGAGGCTTTATTAAGCGTGTCTGTTCCCCCGCAGCTCGATAGTAGAATGGCCTGCGGGGGAGGACTCCGGCTTCTTATACCCCGCCTTCAGGGCGGAGCTAGAGGTCAACGGCCAACCAGGACCCGGGATCTGACAGCCAATTACATTAGGGCTTCCAGTCCCACATGACCCCCTAATACATACTACCACACTGTTACCCTAAGAATGCTGCCACTGACTGTCATTCGTGAAAAAAAATCTTGCTTTATTTACAGACTGGTGCACATCTCAATATTCTCCACAAGGTTATACCTCTGCTTTTTACCTTTCCAGATATGTTACTTAATCATGTGACATTGCATCATAGTTACATCAAGTTGCTTGGTCAGCATCAGGTGATCCTGATGGTAACCCGTTACATCCCCCCCCCCCCACCCCCACATCTTTATCCCAACTATGTACGTCCTTCTACACCTCCCCTCCAATTACCCTGATCAGGTCCAATTACCCTGATCTGGTTCTTATTGGGAGATTCAGAATGAACTGCACTCTCTTGTTGGTCAATAAGAGTGTTTACCACCTGGGTGGTAGTAGAGATTCAACTCGTTTCTGGTTCCTTAACTCCGTTTGGATCTAAATAGCATGTCCAAGGTTCCATTTGTTTCCTTCACAACAATATCAAGGCAGATGATTGTGTAGTGGTACTGTCACTGGACCCGTAAGCGAGAAGCCCAGACTAATGTCCTTGGGGACAGAGGTTCAAATTCTACCATGGCAGCCCGTGGAATTTAAATTCAATTAATAACTTTTGAAAAATTAATTCACAGGATATGGGCAGCTGGTTAGGCCAACACTTTTATTGCCCATCGCTAATTGCCCTTGAGAAGGTGGTGAGTTACCTTCTCGAACCGTTGCAGTCTATGTGGTGGAATGAATTTGAAATTGAAAACTGGTCTCAGTAATGGTGACTATGAAAATATCATCAATTGTTGTAAAAAAACCATCTGGTTCACTAATGTCCTTTAGGGAAGGAAATCTGCCGTCCTTACCCGGTCTGGCCTACACGTGACTCCAGACCCAGAGCATTGTGGTTGACTCTTAGTTCCCCTCTGAAATGGTTTAGCAAGTGTTATGGGTCGAGGCCAGAACCCCAATTTTGGTTAAGATCCCAGATTACAACCCAACTATTTACATTTGGTAAAACTGTGAGAAAATATTACTGCACCACAGGAGTTATAACACTGACCAGTACACAGCTCTTATGTTAAAAACAAACTTTAATTTGATTGTGGAATTACGCGCATTAGTAACAAAGAAATAGCTTTACCGTTAACAGATACAACAGTACTGCTTAACTTGCTTCCTGAAACCTGCCTCTACATTCCAATTAAGCAACCCATATATTTAAAATACAATTTATGCATAAAGTTAACAGGTTTTACTTGCTTATCTTGGTGCAGAGTCCTTGGAGAGATAAACTTGTTTTTAAGGTTTTTAACCTGAAAACCTTCTGCTCAACTTAGAGCCCTGGAAGCAACTCCTTTGTCCAGACCAGGCCCCTCCCATTAGCTACATCAGCTGCACTCAAAGCACACAGCATTCTTTTGTCACTTGTTGCAAGATGTGCCTTGATTTGTTTAGCCAGGCTCAGACTTTTACAGCATTACATTATCTATCTACCTGCAAACGGGTAAAATAATTTTTAATAGCTATTAGCAAAACACTCCCCTTGCAAAAATCACTGATTACCTCACTTTCAATCACAGCTCTAGCAGGCATACAGTCTGTAAGCATTTTAACCCAGGTTTCAATAATACTGCAAAAAACGCAAACTATAAGGTATGACAATTTCTTATATTTATCGCACAAGCCATTCAGTTCCAGGGCCGTTAGGGATGAGCAACAAATGCTGGCCCTGCCACTGATGCCCGCATTCCAGAAAAGAATAAGGGAAAAAAGGCTCTTTGATTCCTTCTGATATTTCCTTGGACCATCTCAATTCTATGAGATCTCGGCTGTACAGCTCTTTCTGTTCCAATGTCTTCTTTCAGTTGATCTCGTATCCACTCTCTCTCCCCAGGCTATGCCGCTCTCAAGTCTTGACACTAAGGCTGAAGTTGAAATTGGCGACGTGGCTGCCTCATTGTTGCTCCACACACTTTCTAACTCTCTCATGGCCATCTGGGGTAATGTTAGGTTGTTGCTGAGCTGGAAGTTATGTTCCCTTTTTTAGTGGTGATGTTCGATCGGTAAGAAGGGCTAAGTTAATATCCTTGTTCTTCTTCATTGCTCAAGCTCTTCTTTCTGCTTCTCCATTCCACTGAGGATATCTCGGCAAACTAGTCACATGCATGAAACCATATTCCTGCGCAAAGTTATGGAGCAGCCCTGTAGCAAACTGAGCATTATTGTCTAACGTCACAACGCGATGCCATGTGTGGTGAAGATTCTTTTTAGTGATGGCTTCACTGCCTCCATAGAACATAGAACATAGAAAATACAGCACAGAACAGGCCCTTCGGCCCACGATGTTGTGCCGAACCTTTGTCCTAGATTAATCATAGATTATCATTGAATTTACAGTGCAGAAGGAGGCCATTCGGCCCTTTGAGTCTGCACCGGCTCTTGGAAAGAGCACCCTACCCAAACTCAACACCTCCACCCAACACCAAGGGCAATTTTGGACACTAAGGGCAATTTATCATGGCCAATCCACCTAACCTGCACATCTTTGGACTGTGGGAGGAAACCGGAGCACCCGGAGGAAACCCACGCAGACACGGGGAGGACGTGCAGACTCCGCACAGACAGTGATCCAAGCCGGAATCGAACCTGGGACCCTGGAGCTGTGAAGCAATTGTACTAACCACTATGCTACCGTGCTGCCACTGTGATGCTGGGCAGTCCATTCACTTCAAAGCATCTGGATAGTAATCAATGTTGATGACGAAACCTTGCCTTTTAGCTCTAATAAATCCATTCCCAGGTGCTACCATGGTCTCGAAGGCAAGTGTTTGCTCTGCTGTTGCTATTTACTCCACACTTAAGGCAATTCCTCATTATCTCTTCAATGGAATGACTGCTGCCTGGCCACCAGACTGACTGCTTGGCACTTGCTCAGCATTTTGCGATTCCCAATTGACCTTGATATATCTTGTGGAGAATGTTGAATGTTGAATCGAGGTGTTTTAGAGGTGACCAGTCTGTCATTAAAAACAAGAAATTATCAATGATTGTGAGATGTTTTCTCTGAAGGATTGGCGAAGTACTGGGATACTATGAGTATAATCTGGCCATTCGTTCTGGAAACACTCTTATTTGGCTGCACTTGTCATCCTGTTATTTCTCTTGCTTAATCTCTTGTAATTTATTTTCTGTGGTTGGTAAGTGTGTCATGAGGGGAGTTAAATGCTTCCACTTCCTCAATAAGATTTAAATCTGGGCAGCACGGTGGCGCAGAGGGTTAGCCCTGCGGCCTCACGGCGCCGAGGTCCCAGGTTCGATCCCGGCTCTGGGTCACTGTCCGTGCACATTCTCCCCGTGTCTGCGTGGGTTCCGCCCCCACAACCCAAAGATGTGCAGGCTAAGTTGATTGGCCACGCTAAATTGCCCCTTAATTGGAAAAATGAATTGGGTACTCTAAATTTGATTTCAATCTTCCTGGTTGACTCCTTCCACTGATATTCTTGATAGTGTATTTGTTGTCATATGGTACTTCCCTTGAACGTACTCAGTAACTGATTCGTATCTCATGAGTCTCAGTCTAAAATGTTGAAACAGGTGCCATTTTTGCTATTTTCTTTAGGTTAAGAAAAGTAACCAAAGGTTTGTGGTCAGTTTCAACTTTCAACAATTTTCACATAATCAAAGGACTTCTCACAAGCTCATGTGACTGTTAAAGCTTCTTCCTCAATGGCTGAATAGCTTTTGTCTGTGCCTGTGAGAGGCCTTCAGGCACAATAAACTGGTCTTATTTGTCCATTTTTTTAAACTTGAAACCGCACTGTGCCCAAGCCTAAAGATGATGTGTCTGCTGCTACAATTGATGGTAATTCTGGATCATACTGCATTAGAACTTCTGGTGAAATTAGGAGATTTTCGATTCTTTCAAAAGCATTTTGCTGGCCCATGTTCCAGCATCTACACTTGTGCTAATAACTTGTTGAATTCTGCAAAGTTTTGTAGGAGCTTGCCTATTTGGTTGACCGCCCCAAGGAATCTTTGTAATAGTGTGATGTTTCTAGGCTGTAGGAACACTCTCATCACCTTGGTTTTCCATGCATCAGCCATAAATCATGAAGCTTGCACAATGTACCCTAAGAATTTTAACATAGGCGTTGCAAATTCACATTTGTTGTTCAATATCAAACCTGCTTCTTGAATGATCTCACTCGATGGTCATGTTCTTCCTTCAATGAACCGTGAATGAGAATGTCGTGCATATGGCATAGTACTCCTTCCGTGCCTTCCGGGGTCATTCTTTGGAATATCGGCACCATGGCACAGTGATTAGCACTGCTGCCTCACAGCGCCAGGGACCCGGGTTCAATTCCAGCCTTGGGTCACTGTCTGTGCGGAGTCTGCACTTTCTCCCCGTGTCTGCGTGGGTTCCCTCCGGGTGCTCCGGTTTCCTCCCACAGTTCAAAGGTATGCAGGTTAGGTGGATTGGCCACGATCAATTGCTCCTTAGTGTCCAAAAAGATTAAGTGGGGTTACCGGATTACGGGCACAGGGTGGGAGCGTGGGCTTAGTGGGGGTGCCTTTCAGAGGGTCGGTGCAGACTCGATGGGCCGAATGGCCTTCTTCTGCAATGTAGAGGTTCTCTGATTCTATCACAGGTGCAGAAACAATTCCGAATGGCAACCTGTTAAAACAATAACAACAAACGGGGTGATAAAAATAGTGAACAATCTGGATTCTTTGCCCAGATGTTACCACAGGCTGCTGTTAACATCCAAATTTGTGAAGTGCGTATTTTTCGCTAATTTAGTGAGACTTTCATCCACTGAAGCACTCTACTGACTTGTTTAGTTCATGCTGATTCTAATTGAACCATTAGTTTTGGGACTGTGACCAGTCCAGGACACCACTTTGTTGGTATGGTTACTGGGAGAGATGATCCCTCGTTGTAACATTTGTTCAATCTCACTTTTAACCTTGTCCAAGAGTGCGTGACGGATGTGCCTCACTGTGAATAGACACATCGGCTTAAGAGCTGCTGTTAGGGTCAAATGATATTCTGTCTTCAGCTTTCCTAAGATTGAAAATAAGGGGTGTAAATTTGTTTCTGTGTACATTACTGGCCTCCTCAACAGCAGTTGCATCAACCTTGTAAATGAGCCTCAATTGCAAACATGCTTTTCTGCTCAATAATGATGACTGCTGGTTCTGTATAACGTACAGGAGTTCAACAATTTCTTTATCCTTGGATCTTAATCCTGCCAGTGTTGGCCCATCCTGGACCTTGCAATTGAATGAAGGATGGCTGTGACATGATACTTTTAAGCCACTTTCCTTTCCCACATAACACTGAAACGCATGTGCTAGTATCTAGTTTGAGTTCTATGGGGTGACCATCAAATTTAATGCTCCAGTAATTATTTTCTGTTTTGTTAACCCCTCTTTTTTCAGCAGCTCTTCCACTTGGCCTTGGTATTTTCTCTTTTTTTCCCCCAGTGAGCTACTTGTATTTTAGATTGGAAGAAAATATTTAAATATCATAGAATAATGGAATTCCTACAGTGTAGAAGAAGACCATTCGGCCCATCGGGTCTGCACCGACATTCTGAATGAGCACCCTACCTAGACCCAAGCCCATAACCCCACCTAACCTTTTGGACACTAAGTGGCAATTTGGGATGGCCAATCCCCTAACCTGCACATCTTTGGACTGTGGGAGGTATCTGGAGCACCCAGAGGAAAACTATGCAGAAATGGGGAGAACGTACAAACTCTACACAGACAGTCACCCAAGGCTGAGATTGAGCCCCTGGCGCTGTGAGAACATAAGAACTAAGAGCAAGAGTAGGCCATCTGGCCCTTCGAGCCTGCTCCGCCATTCAATGAGATCATGGCTGATTTTTTGTGGACTCAGCTCCATTTTCGCATCTGAACACCATAACCCTTAATTCATTTATTCTTCAAAAAACTATCCATCTTTATCTTGAAAACATTTAATGAAGGAGCCTCAACTGGTTCACTGGGCAGGGAATTCCATAGATTCGGGTGAAGAATTTCCTCCTAAGCTCAGTCCTAAACCTACTTCCCCTTATTTTGAGACTATGCCCCTTAGTTCTGCTTTCACCCGCCAGTGGAAACAACCTCCCCGCATCTATCCTATCTATTCCTTTCATAATTTTATATGTTTCTATAACATCACCCCACATCCTTCTAAATTCCAACGAGTACAGTCCCAGTCTACTCAACCTCTCTACTCGTAATCCAACTCCCTCAACTCTGGGATTAACCTAGTGAATCTCCTCTGCACACCCTCCAGCGCCAGTACATCCTTTCTCAGGTAAGGAGACCAAAACGGAACACAATACACCAGGTGTGGCAGCAGTGCTAACCATTGTGCCACCGTGCTGCCTCGGCTGTTGAGCTTCTTGAGTGTTGTTGGAGCTGCACTCATCCAGGCAAGTGAAGAGTATTCCATCACACTCCTGACTTGTGCCTTGTAGATGATGGACAGGCTTTGCGGGGTCAGGAGATGAGTTACTCACCACAGGATTCCTAGCCAGTTGGCACGGTGGCTGTATTCAATAGGAAAGTAGCCAGAAATTGCTGTCATCCAATATTTATTTTTTGAGCAGCAGCCATTTTGTCTCGGAGATTGCATTTACTGTAAAATTAAATCCCTACCAAAAGTCTATCGACATGAGAAGTACGTGCACAGTTGAGAAACGTAAATGCTAATACTGTGATGAATGTACAAAATTGTCATATTTTATATTTTTCACAGTAATGTCAAGGAACATCTTGTAAGAAGAGGCAAAATAATGTCTTATGCTTTGGGCACAGATCATGTAGTTAATGGGAGGAGCCAGGTCTCTCTGAAGAGTCAGTAGGTCCTAGAACTCTAATTTGAACAGAGGTGTTTTAGTTTGTTCCTGAAAGGTTCTCGCTACAAACACTCTGCACAGACAAAAGCAAGTAAAACCCTGGTTGCTAACTTTATTCATTAATGGTATTTAATATATATTAGTTTGCTTAAATGGAACAGAGTGGCAGGTTTAGGATGTAAATTAAGGTTTCTTCCTTTTCTTAAGAACTGCTAATCGTAAAGCTATTTCTTTGTTGTTAATGTGGTTAATTCTATGATTAAATGGAAGTTTTTTTTGACATAAAAGACACCTATGAGTCAGAGTTATCACTCCTGTGGTGCAGTATCATTTTTTCAGTTTTACAAATTGAAAATAGTTGGTTTCTCATTCGGAATCCTAATGATACAGATTCCGGGATTTCAAACTCAAATCTCTCCAGCCTTACACCATTTATCAAAGTCCATAATATATTCCCTCATGGACTGATCATCTGTTTTCTTAAGTCTATCGAAGGTTAACCTTGCTTCAAATGCTTCCATTAACTCATCCTTTTTGTAAAACTAATCCCCAAACGGTTAGCACTGTTGCTTCACAGCGCCAGAGTCCCAGGTTCGATTCCCGGCTTGGCTCACTGTCTGTGCGGAGTCTGCACGTTCTCCCCGTGTCTGCCTGCGTTTTGTCCGGGTGCTCCGGTTTCCTCCCACAAGTCCCGAAAAATGTGCTGTTAGGTAATTTGGACATTCTGACTTCTTCCTCAGTGTACCCGAACAGGCGCCGGAATGTGGCGACTAGGGGCTTTTCACAGTAACTTCATTGCAGTGTTAATGTAAGTCTACTTGTGACAATAAAGATTATATTATAATAGAAGGTGCAGTCCCTCTTCACTATCCAACTCATTCACTTCCATTTATGAAAACATTTTACTAATAATCCTACTTTTTCCCGGTAATGACAAAGCCCTACTTCTTCCAGGGCAGAGTGCTAACCTGTGACCACATTTCCATCTTGTTTTTCCATTGTTGATATTGTTCAGTCTCACAGAAAATCGGTGGATTATCAAAGTTTGAGACTTTGTATTTTCTTTCTGCCATCCTCTAACTTAACTTTGCCAACAGCAATATACTTCTTTTTGGTCAGTGGGTGAAGCCAAAAACCTTATTTTGCCAATCACCAAGGCTTAATGTTCATCCTCTGCTACCACGCTCATATTAAATGTTGGTATATGGTGGAGGAATAATACAGCAACGTGGCTTTTACTGTCAGCAAGTTTACTGTGCATCCAGCTCAAGCGATTCAAACTCCATATACAATCCCCACAGCAACTGTTGCAGCTCTGTCCATTTGAACTCTTTTGGACATTAAACCAATAACCATCACCTGTCTTTAATAAGACAATTAGCTTCACAATGTAATTGTCACGTCGTGCCTTTGTCGCCAGTCTTTGGGAACCCAGCACTTCGACATGGCATCAGGCGTTGGCAGCGTGGCACAAGGACTTTGCCGCATCGATCTGCTCGTATTCAATGAAAATACTGCGGCAACTGAGCCAAGTTTAAAAAGGAGTGGTGTTTATATATTGCGGTGCTGTATTATCGGATAAATCAAAAAAGATACAAGCTTACACCTTACTAAATCTAATGGGCTCCAAGGCCATTAAGAAGTTTGAGTCATTTGTGTTTCAAACAGCAGAGGAAAAAGAGGTCATTGAAATAATTCTTAGAAAGTTTGAGAATAGGTTAGGCAGGCTGCGTTTGCTTCCATTGGAATTGAGAAGAGTGAGGGGTGATTTGATGGAAGTGTAAAAGATCCTGGACGATCTTGACAAGGTTGATGTGGAAAGAACATAAGAACTAGGAACAGGAGTAGGCCACCTGGCCCCTCGAGCCTGCTCCGCCATTCAATGAGATCATGGCTGATCTTTGTGGACTCAGTTCCACTCTCCGGTCCGTACACCATATCCCCGAATCCCTTTATTCTTCAGAAAGGTATCTATCTTTTTCTTAAAAACGTTTAAAGGAGCCTCAACTGCTTCACTGGGCAAGGAATTCCAGAGATTCACAACCCTTTGGGTGAAGAAGTTCCTCCTACACTCCATCCTAAATCTACTTCCCCTTATTTTGAGGCTATGCCCCCTAGTTCTGCTTTCCCCGACCAGTGGAAACAACCTGCCCGCATCTATCCTATCTATTCCCTTCATAATTTTATATGTTTCAATAAGATCCCCCCCCCCCCCACATCCTTCTAAACTCCAATGAGTACAGTCCCAGTCTACTCAACCTCTCGTCATAATCTAATCCCCTCAACTCTGGGATCAACCTAGTGAATCTCCTCTGCACTCCCTCCAGTGCCAATATGTCCTTTCTCAGGTAAGGAGACCAAAACTGCACACAATACTCCAGATGTGGCCTCACCAACACCTTATACAATTGCAGCATAACTCCCTAGTCTTAAACTCCATCCCTCTCGCAATGAAAGACAAAACTCGATTAGCCTTCTTAATCACCTGTTGCACCTGCACACCAACTTTTTGCGACTCGTGCACCAGCACACCCAGGTCCCTCTGCACAGCAGCATGTTTTAACATCTTACCGTTTAAATAATAATCCATTCTGCTGTTATTCCTCCCAAAATGGATAGCCTCACACTTGGCAACATTGAATTCCATCTGCCAGACCCTAGCCCATTCACCTAACCTATCCAAATCCTTCTGCAGACTTCCGGAATCCTCTGCCCTTTTTGCTTTACCACTCACCTTAGTGTCGTCTGCAAACTTTGACACATTGCACTTGGTCCCCAACTCCAAATCATCTATGTAAATTGTGAACAACTGCGGGCCCAACGCTGATCCTTGAGGGACCCCACTAGTTACAGGTTGCCAACCAGAGAAACACCCATTTATCCCCACTCTCTGCTTTCTGTTAGTTAACCAACTAACTAAAGGATGTTTCCTCTTGTGTTTGAGTCCAGAATTAGGGGCACTGTTTTAAAATTAGGGGTCGCCCTTTTGGGACAGATGTGTGAAGAAACTTTTCTCTCAGAGGGTAGTGCAATTTTGGAACTCTTCACCACAGAGGGCCAGTTAATTGAATATTTTTAAGGCACAGCTCGATAGATTCTTGTTAGGCAAGGAAATCAAAGGTTATCGGGGGTAGATGGGAATGTGGAACTTGAGGGCAGCACGGTGGCGCAGTGTTTAGCACTGCTGCCTCACGGCGCCGAGGTCCCGGGTTTGATTCCGGCTCTGGGTCACTGTCCATGTGGAGTTCACACATTCTCCCCACGTTGGAGTAGGTTTCGCCCCCACAACCCAAAGATGTGCAGGGTAGGTGGATTGGCCACGCCAAATTGACACTTATTTGGAAAAAATGAATTGGGTACTCTAAATTTAAAAAAAGGGAATGTGGAACTTCAAACAAAGAAAAGAATTCAAAGTCCCTCTGAACATATCAGCCATGATTGAATGACGGAGCAGACTCGATGGGCTGAATGGCCTAATTCTGCTGCTATCTCTTATGGTTTAAGTGCGGCGCATTGATATTAATGACTGGGAGGAGCAGCTTGCTACTAATTATTCAAAATTGCGGCAATGGTCCTGCATCATGCTTTCAGGCTTGGTGACTTAATGATGAGGCAGAGTGGAGCACAGAAGTAAACAAAAGGAAATTAATCCTGCTCAGTGGATCCCACCACCTCAGTCACCTTAAGAACCATGGCAAAAAACATACGGTCCAGAGCAAACTTTATCCTCGAATCAAGGGACAGCTGACAACACATTGTATTTTTGATGAACAACCCATATTCGTAATGTTAAGACAAGAAAAATTTTGCATTTACGTGGCGCCTTTCACAACCATCACATTTCTCAGAGCACTCAATGAGGTATGTTTTTCGTCGCCACTGTTGTAATGCAGGGAACAGAGCAGCCAATTTGCTGTGAACTTACAAACATTCTAAACTGGAGCAGAGATAGACCATCCAGCCCCTTGACCCTGTTCCACCATGCAGCCTGGGGATATGAGAACAAAGAAAATTACAGCACAGGAACAGGCCCTTCGGCCCTCCCAGCCTGCGCCGATCCAGATACTTTATCTAAACCTGTCACCTATTTTCCAAGGATCTACTTCCCTCTGTTCCCCACCCGTTCATATACCTGTCTAGATGCATCTTAAATGATGCTATCGTGCCCGCCTCTACCACCTCCGCTGGCAAAGCGTTCCAGGCACCCACCACCCTCTGCGTAAAAAACTTTCCACGCACATCTCCCTTAAACTTTCCCCCTCTCACCTTGAAATCGTGACCCCTTGTAATTGACACCCCCACTCTTGGAAAAAGCTTGTTGCTATCCACCCTGTCCATACCTCTCATCATTTTGTAGACTTCAATCAGGTCCCCCCTCAACCTCCGTCTTGCCAACGAAAACAATCCTAATCTACTCAACCTTTCTTCATAGCTAGCACCCTCCATACCAGGCAACATCCTGGTGAACCTCCTCTGCACCCTCTCTAAAGCATCCACATCCTTCTGGTAATGTGGCGACCAGAACTGCACGCAGTATTCCAAATGTGGCCTAACCAAAGTCCGATACAACTGTAACATGACCTGCCGACTCTTGTACTCAATACCCTGTCCGATGAAGGCAAGCATGCTGTATGCCTTCTTGACCACTCTATCGACCTGCGTTGCCACCTTCAGGGTACAATGGACCTGAATTCCCAGATCTCTCTGTACATCAATTTTCCCCAGGACTCTTCCATCGACCGTATAGTCCGCTCTTGAATTAGATCTTCCAAAATGCATCACCTCACATTTGCCTGGATTGAACTCCATCTGCCATTTCTCTGCACAACTCTCCAATCTATCACTATTTTTCTGTATTCTCTGACAGTCCTCCTCGCTATCTGCAACTCCACCAATCTTAGTATCATCTGCAAACTTGCTAATCAGACCACCTGAATTGACTTCAGGAAGCAAAGTACTGTACACACCCCTGTCAGCATCAACGGGGCCGAGGTGGAGATGGTTAGCAGTTTCAAATTCCCGGGGGTGCACATCTCTAAAAATCTGTCCTGGTCCACCCACGTCGACGCTACCACCAAGAAAGCACAACAGCGCCTATACTTCCTCAGGAAACTAAGGAAATTCGGCATGTCCACATTGACTCTTACCAACTTTTACAGATGCACCATAGAAAGCATCCTATCAGGCTGCATCACAGCCTGGTATGGCAACTGCTCGGCCCAGGACCGCAAGAAACTTCAGAGAGTCGTGAACACCGCCCAGTCCATCACACAAACCTGCCACCCATCCATTGACTCCATCTACACCTCCCGCTGCCTGGGGAAAGCGGGCAGTATAATCAAAGATCCCTCCCACTCGGCTTACTCACTCTTCCAACTTCTTCCATCGGGCAGGAGATACAGAAGTCTGAGAACACGCACAAACAGACTCAAAAACAGCTTCTTCCCCACTATCACCAGACTCCTAAATGACCCTTTTATGGACTGACTTCATTAACACTACACCCTGTATGCTTCATCCGATGCCAGTGTTTATGTAGTTACATTGTATATGTTGTGTTGCCCTATTATGTATTTTCTTTTATTCCCTTTTCTCATGTACTTAATGATCTGTTGAGCTGCTCGCAGAAAAGTACTTTTCACTGTACCTCGGTACACGTGACAATAAACAAATCCAATCCAATCCAATCCAACCTATTCCTTCGTCCAGATCATTTATGTATATCACAAACAACAGTGGTCCGAGCACGGATCCCTGTGGAACACCGCAAGTCACCTTTCTCCATTTCACCTTTACTCTGTCTCCTGTTGCCCAGCCATTTCTTTATCCATCTAGCTAGTACACCCTGAACCCCATACGACTTCACTTTTTCCATCAACCTGCCATGGGAAACTTTATCAAATGCCTTACTGAAGTCCATGTCTCTGAGAGCTACAGCCCTTCCCTCATCAATTAAATTTGTCACTTCCTCAATTAATTCTATTTGGTTTGTAAGACATGACCTTCCCTGCACAAAACCATTCTGCCTATCACTGAAAAGTCTATTTTCTTCCAAATGTGAATAGATCCTATCCCTCAGTATCTTCTCCAACAGTTTGCCTACCACTGACGTCAAGCTCACAGGTCTATAATTCCCTGGATTATCCCTGCTACCCTTCTTAAACAAAGGGACAACATTAGCAATTCTCCAGTCCTCCGGGACCTCACCCGTGCTCAAGGATGCTGCAAAGATATCTGTTAAGGCCCCAACTATTTCTTCCCTCGCTTCCCTTAGTAACCTGGGATAGATCCCATCTGGACCTGGGGACCTGTCCACCTTAATGCCTTTTAGAATACCCAAAACCTCCCCCTTCCTTATGCCGACTTGACCTAGAGTATTTAAACATCCATCCCTAGCCTCAACATCCGTCATGTCCTTCTCCTTGGTGAATACCGATGCAAAGTACTCATTAAGAATCTCACCCATTCCCTCTGACTCCACGCATAAATTCCCCCTTTTGTCTTTGAGTGGGCCAATCCTTTCTCTAGTTACCCTCTTGCTCCTTGTATACGAATAAAAGCTTTGGGATTTTCCTTAACCCTGTTAGCCAAAGATATTTCATGACCCCTTTTATCCCTCTTTATTGCACATTTGAGATTTGTCCTACTTTCCCGATATTCCTCCAAAGCTTCAGCAATTTTAAGTCGCCTAGATCTTATGTATGCTTCCTTTTTCATCTTAGCTAGTCTCACAATTTCCCCGTCATCCATGGTTCCCTAATCTTGCCATTTCTATCCCTCATTTTCACAGGGACATGTCTGTCCTGCAATCCTAATCAACCTTTCCTTAAAAGACTCCCACATTTCAAATGTGGATTTACCCTTAAACAGCTGCTCCCAATCCACATTCCCTAGCTCCTGCCGAATTTTGTTATACTTGGCCTTTCCCCAATTTAGCACTCTTCCTTTAGGATCACTCTCGTCTTTGTCCATGAGTATTCTAAAACTTACGGAATTGTGATCGCTATTCCCAAAGTAATCACCGACTGAAACTTTAACCACCTGGCCGGGATCATTCCCCAATACCAGGTCCAGTATGAACCCTTCCCGCGTTCGACTATTTACATACTGCTCTAAAAAGCTCTCCTGGATGCTCCTTACAAATTCTGCTCCATCTACGCCTCCAACACTACATGAGTCCCATTCAATGATGGGGAAGTTAAAATCTCCCATCACAACCACCCTATTGCTCCTACATTTTTCTATAATCTGTCTACATATTTGTACCTCTACTTCACGCTCGCTTTTGGGAGGCCTGTAGTAAAGTCCCAACAATGTTACTGCACCCTTCCTATTTCTTAGCTCTACCCATATTGCCTCAGTGCTCGAATCCTACATCGTGCCCTCCTTAATCACAGCTGTGATATAATCTCTGACCAGTAATGCAACTCCTCCACCCCTTTTACCTCCCTCTCTATCACTCCTGAAGCATCTATACCCTGGGATATTTAGTTGCCAGTCTTGCCCTTCCCTCAACCAAGTCTCAGTAGTACCAATAACATCATATTCCCAGTAAGAAGTCTTACAACACCAGGTTAAAGACCAACAGGTTTGTTTCGATGTCACTAGCTTTCGGAGCGCTGCTCCTTCCTCAGGTGAATGAAGAGGTATGTCCAGAAACATATATATAGACAGATTCAAAGATGCCAGACAATGCTTGGAATGCGAGCATTAGCAGGTGATTAAATCGTTACAGATCCAGAGATGGAGTAACCCCAGGTTAAAGAGGTGTGAATTGTGTCAAACCAGGACAGTTGGTAGGATTTCGCAGGCCAGATGGTGGGGGATGAATGTAATGCGACATGAATCTCAGGTCCCGGTTGAGGCCGCACTCGTGTGCGGGACTTGGCTATAAGTTTCTGCTCGGCGATTCTGCGTTGTCGCACGTCCTGAAGGCCGCCTTGGAGAACGCTTACCCGGAGATCAGAGGCTGAATGCCCTTGACTGCTGAAGTGTTCCCCGACTGGAAAGGAACATTCCTGCCTGGTGATTGTCGCGCGATGTCCGTTCATTCGTTATCGTAGCGTCTGCATGGTCTCGCCAATGTACCACGCGTCGGGACATCCTTTCCATTGGCGAGACCATGCAGACGCTGCGATAACGAATGAACGGACATCGCGCTACAATCACCAGGCAGGAATGTTCCCTTCCAGTCGGGAACACTTCAGCAGTCAAGGGCATTCAGCCTCTGATCTCCGGGTAAGCGTTCTCCAAGGCGGCCTTCAGGACGTGCGACAACGCAGAATCGCCGAGCAGAAACTTATAGCCAAGTCCCGCACACATGAGTGCGGCCTCAACCAGGACCTGGGATTCAAGTCGCATTACATTCATCCCCCACCATCTGGCCTTCAAAATCCTACCAACTGTCCTGGCTTGATACAATTCACACCTCTTTAACCTGGGGTTACCCCATCTCTGGATCTGTAAAGATTTAATCACCTGCTAATGCTCGCATTCCAAGCATTGTCTGGCATCTTTGAATCTGTCTATATATATGTTTCTGGAACATACCTCTTCATTCACCTGAGGAAGGAGCAGCGCTCCGAAAGCTAGTGACATCGAAACAAACCTGTTGGACTTTAACCTGGTGTTGTAAGACTTCTTACTGTGCTCACCCCAGTCCAACACCGGCATCTCCACATCATATTCCCAGGTACTAATCCAAGCCCTAAATTCACCTGCACTACCTGCTACACTTCTCGCATTGAAACAAATGCACCTCAGACCACCTGTCCCTTTGCGTTCATCATCTCTTCCCTGTCTACTCTTCCCCTTAGTCACATTGCGTTTTTTTATCTAGTATAATACTGGCTTTAGTTGCTGCCTCTTTGCTGACCTCTAACTACCTAATCTGGTTCCCATCCTCCTGCCACATTAGTTTAAAACCTCCCCAACAGTGTTAGCAAATGCACCCCCTAGGACATTGGTTCCAGTCCTGCCCAGGTGTAGACCATCCGATTTGTAATGGTCCCACCGCCCCCAAAGGCGATGGATTCAGATAAATAAAATGAGCAAAATACTGCGGATGCTGGATTCTGAAACAAAAAGAGAGAATGCTGTAGAACTCAGCAGGTCAGGTAGCATCGGTCGGGAGAGAAAGCAGAGTTAATGTTTCGAGTCCATTTGACCATTCATCGGAACTAAAAGAGAGGGAAAATGTGTTGAATATTAAACTAGCTGGGAGAGATTGCAACAAAGGTGTAGCAAACTGTGGTGTTGGGTGTTCTGACACACAGATGAGCCAACACGGTTGTATATGGTACAACGCTATTTTATTCAAACTTACTATGTACAGTTTTGTCTTTGCACTCTGCACGTGGGGGTTCCCTGCTTGTGATGTTTTAACAGCTCTTCCCTGTTTCTTTGTCCCCAGACCTACTGACCACCAGGTGTCGTGCTCATGCTTTTTATGTGGTTGGTGTTCTTGTCTGTGATTGGTTGTGGTGTTGTGTGCTCTGATTTGCCTGTTGGTGTGTCCATCATGATGTGTGTGTTTGAATATCATGACATCCCCCCTTTTTACAAAGATATGTGCCTACGTGGTAATAAATATGATCGTGTCGTGAGTGCATCTAAGAGTGTGTGTGTGTCGTGTGCAGCATGTGCATATGACGGAACTATGTACATGGGGCGATGTCGGGTGCGTCACATGAACCAAGTTGTACCATAACATAACACAAATGCGAACGAGAGAAGAAAAAAACTTGAACAGTTGTCCAGTCAGACGACATCTGGAACGATAAACAACAACAGGTTATCATGTAAAATTGTGCAACTTGTTAAACATATGAACGGTATTATAAGTCCAGTCTAATGGGCTTGCGACGAGTTCGGGTTGACCGTCAGGGTGGCACACCACTCATCGGCTGGATTGATGGCATTGACCTTGTTGACATCGATGACGGAAACGCGGAAGGCATCCTGGTCATCTGCATCACTTAACTGGAAGTCTTGATGCGTGGGCTGGACGGTCCTGACTTGTCTGCGAGATTGTCGAGGATGCGCCGGATCCATGGGTTGAGCCGAACGACAATGGGCTGCGTAGTGGCCCATCTTGCCACATCTGAGGCACTGTTGGTTTTTTGCAGGACATTGCCCTTTTAAATGTAGAGCTCCACAATTGCCGCACGTCATGACGTCACGGCGTTCGTTGCACCACTGCGCATGCGCAGTGCGATCTTGCGGTGGGCGCGCCTGCGCAGTGCGTCCCTCGTTGTGGCCGTTATTTTTGGCGCGCACCTGCGCGGGAAACCGCGAAAAGCGCGGGAAGCGGCCGCTGTCGTCCGGGCCGTGGGTCGGGAAGTAATCGACGGCCTGGATGCGTTCGACGTCGTGGGCGGCCTGGCTTGCCGATTCGACGGCTGGGGACCCCCTCCGTGCCAACTCGGACGCCTGAAATCGGGCAAAACGGCAGGTAGCATTTTCGTGGAGGACACAGGCTTCCACAGCAGACGTTAAGGTGAGGCTTTTTATTTTAAGAAGCTGCTGGCGTAGGCCACTAGAGGCAACGCCAAAAACAATCTGGTCCCTGATCACGGACTCTGTGGTGGTGCCGTAACCGCAGGACTGCGCTAGAATCCGGAGGTGCGTCAAAAAGGGTTGAAAAAGCTCCTCCTTACCTTGCAGGCGTTGCTGAAAGAGGTATCTTTCAAAACTTTCATTTACTTCAACTTGAAAGTGCTGGTCCAGTTTGAGGATGACCGTGTCATATTTGGATTGGTTTTCGCCTTCTTCGAACACCAGTGAGTTGAAGACGTCGGTGGCGTGCTGACCTGCGTAGAAGAGGAGCATTGCAATCTTCGTTTCATCCGAGGCACTCTGTTTTTCGGTGGCACGGATGTACAGGTCAAATCGCTGCCTGAAGAGCTTCCAATTGGTACCTAGGTTCCCCGCGACTTGCAACGGCTGCGGTTTGTCGGTGCGGTCCATGTCCAGAATGGCAGGTTAGTAGGCAGGTATCGATCCACTCCTGTACCATGTGGTGTTGGGTGTTCTGACACACAGATGAGCCAACACGGTTGTATATGGTACAATGCTATTTTATTCAAACTTACTATGTACAGTTTTGTCTTTGCACTCTGCACGTGGGGGTTCCCTGCTTGTGATGTTTTAACAGCTCTTCCCTGTTTCTTTGTCCCCAGACCTACTGACCACCAGGTGTCGTGCTCATGCTTTTTATGTGGTTGGTGTTCTTGTCTGTGATTGGTTGTGGTGTTGTGTGCTCTGATTTGCCTGTTGGTGTGTCCATCATGATGTGTGTGTTTGAATATCGTGACACAAACTTAACAAGAGGCAGGTGGCCTGGTGTGGGGTCAGGACGGTGGGGGTTTGCATTGAGACAAAAACATATGGGCTATAAAAATGAAGTTAAGATGGAGGAGAAAGGTCGCAGTCTAAATTTGTTGAACTCAATCTTGAGTTCTGAGGACGGTAACGTGCCTAATTGGAAGATGAAATGTTGCTCCTCCAGCTAGTGTTGGGCTTCACTGCAGCAGGCCAAGGATGAAGATACGGGCACAAGAGCAAGGCGCCGCGTTAAAATGGCAGAGCGGCAGGGATTGTTTGCGGGCCGAGCGAAGGCCTCCCACAAGGCGGTCGGTCGCCCAGTCCGTCTGCCGCAGCCCCTTCCCCAAAAGTGGAGGGGGTTGCATTGTGAGCAGCCACATACAGCGGATCAAATGGGAGGAGGGGGGGGGGAGGCGCAAGTGCAGCTGGCGACGAGGAGGGAACCGATGGTCAGAACACTCAGAAATTTGGCATTCTGGCCTTTGTCCTGAGGAGGGGGGGAGGGGCCAAGGAGGTTGTGGGGGAGGGGCCGAGGAGAACCTGCCGGCGTCAGGGAGAGGTACGCGCACGCGCCGCGAAATGGGTACGCGCACGCACCGCGAAATGGGTACGGGCACGCACAGCGAAATGGGTACGCGCCGCGAAATGGATACGCGCACGCGCCGCGAAATGGGTACGCGCACGCTGCTCTCTGGGGCGGCACGCATGCGCGGGCGCGCACGTTGCAGCCGCCGCCTCTCGCCAGCCTCCCCGTCCCGTCCCCATCCCCCACTCTGACCCCCTCTCCCTCATCGGGCAGCCACCGCCATGGAGGCGGACTAATTTTCATATCATAATATCCCCCCCACCCCAACCCTGTCAGGAAATGGCGAGTCCGTGTCACAGTCAACAATGCTCGATGGAAAGGCGCGGCTTCCGACAGGAGCTCGACTCTTGGCGACATAAACTTATTCACTGTGTAGGTAAGATTTACTGTGTTTGCGCTGAACGGGCCGGCGGCGGGGGGGAGGCGGCCGGGGGGCTGGAGGCGGCCGGGGGGCTGCCGGCGGCGGGGGGGAGGCAGCAGCGGCTCAGCGCGGGGCTGGCGGCCCCCCTCACCCAGCACAATATCACCCCCCCCCCCCCCGGGTCAGTCACCATGCTGCAGAGGCGTTTATTCACTGATTTATCTCCCTGGTGTCCGGCACCGCGATTGCCTGTCCGTTATAACCGTTATTTTTTCAACATCCCAATATTCAAAATAAAGGGACGGAGGCGGCGCGAGAACCGCCCAGCGCGCCTGCGCGGACAGCCGCCGCACAGCATCATGGGGGTTGTAGTCCGGACACCGCGAGCCCTCTTCTCTCCACCCCCCCCACACGCACCATCCCCCCCCCAACAGCACCCCCACCCCCCCCGCCACCCCCTCCCCCCGTGCCATCCTCCCCCGTGCCATCCTCCCCCGTGCCATCCTCCCCCGTGCCATCCTCCCCCGTGCCATCCTCCCCCGTGCCATCCTCCCCCGTGCCATCCTCCCCCGTGCCATCCTCCCCCGTGCCATCCTCCCCCGTGCCATCTCCCCCGTGCCATCTCCCCCGTGCCATCTCCCCCGTGCCATCTCCCCCGTGCCATCTCCCCCGTGCCATCTCCCCCCGTGCCATCCTCCCCCGCGCCATCCTCCCCCCGTGCCGTCCCCCCCCACGCCATCCTCGTCCCCCCCCCACGCCATCCTCGTCCACCCCCCACGCCATCCTCGTCCCCCCCCCGCCATCCTCGTCCCCCCCCCCACGCCATCCTCGTCTCCCCCCCCCCACGCCATCCTCGTCCCCCCCCCACGCCATCCTCGTCCCCCCCCCACGCCATCCTCGTCCCCCCCCCACGCCATCCTCGTCCCCCCCCCACGCCATCCTCGTCCCCCCCCCACGCCATCCTCGTCCCCCCCCACGCCATCCTCGTCCCCCCCCCACGCCGTCCTCGCCCCCCCCAATGCCGTCCTCGTCCCCCCCCCACGCCGTCCTCGTCCCCCCCCCACGCCGTCCTCGTCCCCCCCCCCACGCCGTCCTCGTCCCCCCCCCACGCCGTCCTCGTCCCCCCCCCACGCCGTCCTCGTCCCCCCCCCACGCCGTCCTCGTCCCCCCCCCACGCCGTCCTCGTCCCCCCCCCACGCCGTCCTCGTCCACCCCCCACGCCATCCTCGTCCCCCCCCACGCCATCCTCGTCCCCCCCCACGCCATCCTCGTCCCCCCCCCACGCCATCCTCGTCCCCCCCCACGCCATCCTCGTCCCCCCCCACGCCATCCTCGTCCCCCCCCACGCCATCCTCGTCCACCCCCCACGCCATCCTCGTCCACCCCCCACGCCATCCTCGTCCCCCCCCCCACGCCATCCTCGTCCACCCCCCCCCACGCCATCCTCGTCCCCCCCCCCACGCCATCCTCTTCTCCCCCCCCACGCCATCCTCTTCTCCCCCCCCAGCCATCCTCGTCCCCCCCCCACGCCATCCTCGTCCCCCCCCCACGCCATCCTCGTCCCCCCCCACGCCATCCTCGTCGTCCCCCCACGCCATCCTCGTCCCCCCCCCACGCCATCCTCGTCCCCCCCCCACGCCATCCTCGTCCCCCCCCCACGCCATCCTCGTCCCCCCCCCACGCCATCCTCGTCCCCCCCCCCACGCCATCCTCGTCCCCCCCCCCACACCATCCTCGTCCCCCCCCCACGCCATCCTCGTCCCCCCCCACGCCATCCTCGTCCCCCCCACGCCATCCTCGTCCCCCCCCCACGCCATCCTCGTCCCCCCCCCACGCCATCCTCGTCCCCCCCCCCACGCCATCCTCGTCCCCCCCCACGCCATCCTCGCCCCCCCCCCACGCCATCCTCGTCCCCCCCCACGCCATCCTCGTCCCCCCCCACGCCATCCTCTTCCCCCCCCACGCCATCCTCGCCCCCCCCTCCCACGCCATCCACGCCCCCCCCTCCCACGCCATCCTCGCCCCCCCCTCCCACACCATCCCCTCCCCCCCCTCCCACACCATCCCCCCCCCCCCCACACCACCCCCCCCCCCCCACACCACCCCCCTCCCCACCCCCCACCATCCCCCCTCCCCACCCCCCACCACCCCCCCCACCCTCACCCCCCACCATCCCCCCTCCCTCACCCCCCCACCACCCCCCCCCCCACCCCCCACCATCCCCCCCTCCCACCCCCCCCCCACCACCCCCCCCCCCCCCCCCCCCCACCACCCCCCCCCACCCCCCACCCACCCCCCCCCACCCCCCCCACCACCCCCCCCCACCCATCCCCCCCCCCCCCCCCCACCACCCCCCCACCCACCCCCCCCACCACCCCCCCCCCCCCCCCCCCACCACCCCCCCCACCCCCCCCCACCATCCACCCCCCCCCACCCCCCCACCATCCCCCCTCCCACCCCCCCCACCACCCCCCCTCCCACCCCCCCCCACCATCCCCCCTCCCTCCCCCCCCACCATCCCCCCTCCCTCCCCCCCCCCCCCACCATCCCCCCCCCCTCCCCCCCCCCATCCCCCCTCCACCCCCCCCCATCCCCCCACCCTCCCCCCCCCATCCCCCCACCCTCCCCCCCCATCCCCCCTCCCCCCCCCAATCCCCCCTCCCCCCTCCCCCCCCAATCCCCCCTCCCTCCCCCCCCATCCCCCTCCCTCCCCCCCCCCCATCCCCCCTCCCTCCCCCCCCCCATCCCCCCTCCCTCCCCCCCCCCCATCCCCCCTCCCTCCCCCCCATCCCCCCTCCATCCCCCCTCCCTCCCCCCCCCCATCCCCCCTCCCTCCCCCCCCCATCCCCCCTCCCTCCCCCCCCCCATCCCCCCTCCCCCCCCCCTTCCCCCACCCTCCCCCCCCCATCCCCCCTCCCTCCCCCCCCACCATCCCCCCCCATCCCCCCTCCCTCCCCCCCCCACCATCCCCCCTCCCTCCCCCCCCACCATCCCCCCTCCCTCCCCCCCCCACCATCCCCCCTCCCTCCCCCCACCATCCCCCCTCCCTCCCCCCCCCCCACCATCCCCCCTCCCTCCCCCCCCCCCCCCCCCATCCCCCCCTCCCTCCCCCCCCCCCCCACCATCCCCCCTCCCTCCCCCCCCCCACCATCCCCCCTCCCTCCCCCCCCCCACCATCCCCCCTCCCTCCCCCCCCACCATCCCCCCTCCCTCCCCCCCCCACCATCCCCCCTCCCTCCCCCCCCCACCATCCCCCCTCCCTCCCCCCCACCATCCCCCCTCCCTCCCCCCCCACCATCCCCCCCTCCCTCCCCCCCCACCATCCCCCTCCCTCCCCCCCACCATCCCCCCTCCCTCCCCCCCACCATCCCCCCCTCCCCCCTCCCCCCCCCCCCACCATCCCCCTCCCTCCCCCCCACCATCCCCCTCCCTCCCCCCCCCACCATCCCCCTCCCTCCCCCCCACCATCCCCCTCCCCCCCCCCCCCCCACCATCCCCCCTCCCTCCCGCCCCACCATCCCCCCTCCCTCCCCCCCCACCATCCCCCCTCCCTCCCCCCCCACCATCCCCCTCCCTCCCCCCCCCACCATCCCCCCTCCCCCCCCCCCCACCATCCCCCCTCCCCCCTCCCTCCCCCCCCCACCATCCCCCTCCCTCCCCCCCCCACCATCCCCCCTCCCTCCCCCCCCCCACCATCCCCCCTCCCTCCCCCCCCCACCATCCCCCCTCCCTCCCCCCCCCCACCATCCCCCCTCCCTCCCCCCCCCACCATCCCCCTCCCTCCCCCCCCCCCCACCATCCCCCCCCCACCATCCCCCCCCCACCCCCCCCACCATCCCCCCCCCACCATCCCCCCCCCCCACCATCCCCCCCTCCCCCCCCACCATCCCCCCTCCCCCCCCCCCACCATCCCCCCTCCCTCCCCCCCCCACCATCCCCCCTCCCACCCCCCCCCTCCCCCCCCCCCACCATCCCCCCTCCCTCCCCCCCCCCCCCCACCATCCCCCCCCTCCCTCCCTCCCCCCCCACCATCCCCCCTCCCTCCCCCC